>NC_056743.1:830644869-830787369 GCF_019279795.1 Protopterus annectens | reverse complement strand
TTTCGCCACCCATTTTAAATTTATTTTGCTGTGCCCTTTTTCGAGGTTAGTATACTGTGCCTCTGTCTAACAGTGACACAGAAGTGATACCCGGGGTAAACCTACGATCTCCCATCCACTCATCAAGATTCCTCTTGAAGAGAGTCAATGAGGGACTCTGCCTAACCTGGACTGGGATTTTATTCCAGAGTGAAGGGAGCCTCTGGGTTATGAATCTGTCCCTCCAGCATGTCCTATTTATTTCAGTGCTGAGGTTCAAGTCTCGAGCACGTAGCTCGATGGGATTTGGATTTTCTGAGGTGCAGCATGTCCATTAATTCCGGGTTGGACATGGCTAAATACGTCAGGCACAGATCGCCTCTGAACAGGCGGTATGCCACTGAGTAGAGCTGGAGTTTCTTTAACCGGGCAGCATATGGCATCTGTTTGAGCCCTTTGATCCTCTTGGTGAGGTACTTTTGGGGTCTTTCCAGTTGCTGCAGGTGTCTGGTAAGGTACATCCCAAAAGGGGCATTGTACTCAATTATGGGCCTGATGAGGGATGAGTAAAGAGGCACGATGACCTCCCCTGATCTAGATGTGAATCCCTTCATGATTGGGTGGGCTATATAAAATGTCTTTCTAACCACTTTGGCCACGTGGTTGTCAAATGAGAGATTGCTATCAACTTGGGTCCCCAGGTCCCTAATTACTTCTTCTGTACTTAATGGATTACCACCTATGTGGTAATTTGTGGGCACTTTGTTTTGCCAAAGGGGATGACTATACACTTTTTGGCATTTAGCTTGAGGCCATGGCTCTGGCACCAGTTGTCTGTTTCTATGAGGCCCTTTTGGAGGATGCTTGTGTCAGCTGGAGAGTCGATTATGGCGCCCAGTTTGCAGTCATCTGCGAACTTGGTCAGCCACAGTCCTTCCGTGTTGGCCTGTACCTCCAAGAAATATATACCGAACAAGAGAGGTCCCAGGACTGAGCCTTGTGGGACACCACTTGTAACTGGTTTGGAGTCTGACATGGCTCCAGCAATTCTAACCATGTGGGTTCTGTCCTTGAGCCAGTTTGCAATCCATCTAGTGACATAGGGGTTTATATTTAAGCTGGTGAGCTTATCTATAATGCCCGAGTGGGGTATTGTTTTGAAGGCTTTTGCGAGGTCCAGGTAGGCTGTGTGGACCACCTTCCCCTCGTCAATGGCCTTGGTGACTGTTTCAAAGAAATCAACCAGGATTTGTAGTGAGTGTGGTTTCCTTCTCCTCCTGACTGGTTATGCCAGTACTGAGTTGAGAGAGCTTAGCCTCCAGTTTGGCTATATGGTTGCATCTCTCACATGTGTTGGAATTTGTTGGGAGGAGGAGAGGGTTGTCTGTGTACATGAGGCAGTTGTAACATTGCCTTAAGATTCCCAGATTCACCAGCTGGACCGGAGAGGAGATTGACAACTGACCTTTGGACATGCTAGAATAATATTGGGAATTCCTTAATAATTGAAAACCAGGGCCAGTGGGGAGTGAGGGTGTAGTGCTTTTAATTTTTAGTGCTGACTTATATAATTGCTTTAGTGAGCAAGTGCCAGGTAACTTAAGTGCAATGTGTTACAGGTAACTTAAATGCAAAAATGACAAACAGTAACTTTCTTTCAAGTGAAACAAGGAAATAAGTACAGTAAGCAATGCAGATATCACTAGTGATCCACAGAAGCGCTGAGAAGCCGCGTATTAGGTGGAATTAGCGTTCCAGGGAAATAACAAGCAAACAAAGAACAAGCATATAAATAAAGCTAGATTCAGCAGGCCTGGATCTAGTCTATGCTACAGCAAACAAGGTGTACCAATTTCAGTAAGATACAGTTCAAATATTCAGGCACTATTAACCTGTAACCAGAAATTCCCAGCTCAGAAGGGCAGAGTCCAGCCTCTTCTCCCACAAGAGTGCAGACCACAAACCTTCTTAATGTAAAATAACTGGCCTGAAGCCCAAGTGCTTAAACCAGAACTAATGCACTTTAAGAATAACAGACACTGGGCTCTCAATCAGCAGTTCCCAACTTAGAAGGATGAAAGCTACCTGTCCTGCCACCACAGTGCATGCCACAAACCTTCCTAATGTAAAACAACTTAAAGTTTATAAGACAATATTTCAAAATCTGTCCACATTTTTGCATTTTTGTCCCCCAGTTATTTCAGACTTTGGCCAGATTTCTTGCACTTAACAAGATGATTGGCTTTATTAGCACTCGATCAAACCATCCAACCCATATACATATATATATATATATATATATATGTGTGTGTGTGTGTGTGTGTGTGTGTGTGTATAGATCTACTTTAACCCATCGAAAGAGTCCACATTACAGAAAGTGCATGCAAATGAAAATGCACTTTCGCAAAAAACAGTTAAGTGAAGAGAGGTCGCTGGTTCGGATCCTGTGGTGGTGCAGGTGAGTTGATTCTTTAGTGGTGTATGGGAGGGGAACCCTTAATGTGTAGATAGCTTGTTGTTATAGATCGCTGTACAGTGAGGATAAGTGAATATTGCCTTTTCTCCACCGTAGTGCACTCTCAGAGTTAGTATATATACGTAGCGGGGGTATTGGTGTGCAGCCCCCCTGCCTAAATGTATTTGCTGTATTTGGTTTTTTTTTGATTCTGGGATTCGCTATAGTGTATTTTTGATGGGTAGAAGTAGATCTGTGTGTGTGTGTGTGTGTGTGTGTGTGTGTGTGTGTGTGTGTGTGTGTGTATACATAAATATATATATATATATGGTTCTACCTCACTTCAACGACACGCCGGAACATCGACAGGGAAATCGCGAGCCCCAGAAGATCGACAGCGCAGAAGACCAACGCGACGGGACCTAGAAGATCGACAAGCAGAAGACCGACCCGACGGATGAAAGCCCCGACGCCGAGGATGCCGAAAAGGGAAAAGGCTGTGTAAGTATGCGTAGTGACGGACGTTAGGTGCGAAAGTAAGGTAAGTGGGGATAGGGGTGGGTTAAGTGAGTTAGGGTTAGGAGCGGTCAGGTAAGTGTGCGTAGTGATTGTGTTTGGGTTAGGGGCGGGATAAGTGAGTTAGGGTTAGGAGCGGTCAGGTAAGTGTCTAGTGACGGACCTTAGGGTTAGGTTTGGGTCAGGGTTGTAGGTAGTTGTGTATGTGTGGTTTAGTGTGGGTTTGTAGGATTTTGGTGTGCTTGTGTTGTGTATGTGGTTTTGGACGGGGAATGTGTTTTGGTTGTTGATTGTGGTGTGTGAAGTGTATGAGGTTTCGTGTTTGTGTACCGTCGGTTATTTCGTTGTCGGGCATGTGGGATTTCGTGTTTTTGTACTGTCGGTTATGTGGTGTCGGTGATTGTGTTGTCGGTGTTGTGGTGTTTCGTTTATGTGAGGTAGAACCATATATATATATATATATATATATATGTATATATGGGTCCTTGTCAGAATGTCGAAGGTACAGTTCATCGAACTGCACTTTGACGAACTGACTTTAAGTACATAACATTGAATTTTCACTTTCGCTAAAACAAAGTAAAAAAATGAGAAAACATGCAGTTTGCATGTTTTGTTAGTTGTACATCAACATATTACTAACAAATCTTTTGTGGAGATCACGGTACAGTGGGGATAAGGGAATATTCCCTTTTCCCCACTGTAGTGCGATCTCGGAGTTAGAATATTAAAGTAGGGGGGTGTGGGGAGTACAGGGCGGTGCCTAGTAGTGTTTACATTTTTTTTGTGTATATTTTTTAATTTTGTTTTGTTTACTTTAGCGAAAGTGCATGTTCGATGTTATGCACTTTCACTAAACTGGGTTCGTGAAAGTGCAGTTCGATGAACTGCACATTCAATTTTTTAACATAGGCCCAGGCTTGTGGTCTATGAGATTATGGGCTCTTGGTATTTACAAGTAGACCTATATTTTAAATATATATATATATGTCTACTTGTAAGTACTGAGTGCCCATAATCTCATAGACCACAAGCCTGAGACTGAAATACAGTAAATACACAATACCAAAATTGCAAAAGGCCGAATAACAGTATACCAACAGCCCATAATCTCGAAAACATCTATGCTGATGTGTGCTCCTGTGAGAGTAGGTCCACCTGTGCATTAAAATATGCTGAATGCTGTAAACACACTCTTCTGCAACCAAAATGTAAAAACCACAAAAGAAGCACTTGCAGAACAACAAAATGCCTGACAGTGTATCCACTTCCCATATTTCCACATGCTCCAAGGTAAATAACACAGAACTGACATTAAATCAAATTTAGAATGTAAATAATCCCAACACGTTGTGATTTCATTTCCTTCATAGATGTATAAGACCCGTACAGTGATACATCATTAACATCAGCATCACATTTTTAATATCTGAGCTATATAGCCTGAAAAAATTCAATAGGTGAATAGTTGTCCTTGTTACCTAAGCCTCACTGGAACTGTGCATATCTCTGTATTAATTTATTCTTCTTAGGTGAAGAGGGACAACCTGCAGCAAGCCGTGCTCGCTATTCTTCTATATGATTTTGCTCTCTAGCCAGAGCCATCATGAGTACAGAAAGGTCAGTTGCTCGTGCTCTGAGAACACACTTAAGGCGGTAATACAATGCTTCAGCTGAGTTCTGTGTGTGTGGTAAAAATAGTGCATTTAAATCTGATGTTCCATATAGAAATTGGGAACAGCGGAGAATATCTGGTAAACACAGTAGTGCGCGTTGCAAATTTCCTCATTCTCCCCAATACATATCAGTCCGAGAAGTATTTAAGCACATCTCTGCCTTCTTCTGGGAAAGTCTCCTTTAAAACATGAACTATAGACAGTACTGAGGGAGGAAAGCCAACATTACCAAACAATTGATGGATAGCTGAAAAGTGTATTAAGAGCTGTATAGTGAAGCTAACCCCAACTGTTGAACCTTCCTCCATACATTCTGCTCAAAACTAAATAAACATCTTTTTGAAGCAGACCCACTGACGTTTATACGTATGCTTTTAATAGCTGCCACCTCAAAATCGCACAGGACAAACTGTAATCTTGTTTAGAAATCATTAACAGAGAGCAAAACACACAGTGCCACATCAGGGTGTGGGAGGTTGGTATAATGGTTAAGGTATTTACCTTGCACACACAAGGTGCAGGGTTTGATTCTCACATGGGGTAATTGGCTAGGCTTGAAATGACCCACAAGGGCAGTTGGCCTAGCATTAAGCTATGAACCTATATTATACGTCCATAGAGACTTCTTGGACATGAGACAATACAGAAAAGGCATGGACTTGCTACGTATAATAGGTTCATAGGTTCATAGGTTTATACTAGGCTATCTGCCCTAAGGCATTTATAAGCCTAGCCCAAATTTTTGTGGCTTACGCCACCCCTTATATGAAAAAATACTATGCCCATTAGTTTGTTGTGCCTCTGTCCAGCAGTGACACAGATATGATTCCTGGGGTAAACCTACGATCTCTCATCCACAGGTCTAGATTTCTCTTGAACAGAGTCAGCGAGGTGCTCTGCCTCACATGGACCGGGATTTTATTCCACAGCATAGGGAGTCTCTGAGTGAAAAATCTATCCCTCCAGCACGTCCTATTTATATCCGTGCTAAGGTTTAAGTCGCTTGCTCTAGTGGTTTTGGTGGATTTGGATTTTTTGAGGTGGAGCATGTCCATTAATTCAGGGTTGGACATGGCCTTGTATGTCAGGCACATGTCACCTCTGAGCAGACGGTATGCGACTGAATAGAGCTGGAGTTTCTTCAATCTGGCAGCATATGACAGATTTTGGAGTCCCTTTATCCTTTTGGTGAGGAACTTTTGGGGTCTCTCCAATTGCTGCAGATGTCGGGTGAGATACATCCCGAATGGGGCATTGTACTCGATCATTGGTCTAATAAGTGAAGAGTACAGGGGAACAATGACCTCACTAGATCTGGATGTGAATCCCTTCATGATCAGGTGGGCAATGTAGAAGGTCTTTCTAACCACTTTAGCAATGTGAGTGTCAAAAGAAAGGCCACTGTCAACCTGGGTCCCCAGGTCCCTGATAACCTCTTCTGTGCTTAGTGGATTGCCACCTATATGGTAGCTTGGGGTTACCTTGTTTTTCCCGAAGGGTATGACTATACATTTTTGGCGTTTAACTTCAGGCCATGGCTCTGGCACCAGCTATCTGTTTCCGTGAGTCCCTTCTGAAGGATATCCGTGTCCGATGCACTTTCCACTATGGCGCCCAGTTTGCAGTCGTCTGCAAACTTTGTCAGCCAAAGTCCTCCCATGTTGGCCTGTACTTCTGAGAAGTAGATGCCAAACAATAGGGGCCAAGGACCGAGCCCTGTGGGACACCACTTGTGACCGGCTTGGAGTCTGACACAGCGCCAGCAACTCTAACCCTGTGGGTTCTGTCCTTAAGCCAGTTTGCAACCCATCTTGTGACATATGGGTTTACATTTAAGCTGGTAAGTTTTTCTACAATACCTGAGTGGGGTATTGTGTCGAAAGCCTTTGCAAGGTCAAGGTAGGCTGTATGGACTGCCTTTCCCTCATCAATGGCCTTGGTGACTGTTTCGAAGAAGTCGACCAAGTTCAAAAGGCATGATCTTCCCTTGACAAAGCCAAACTGGGTTGGGTCCAATGTCTGCAAGTACCCTATATCTTTGTTTATGAGCTCCATTATGATACTCTCCATAGCTTTGCAGACTAGACTTGTTAAGCTTATGGGGCGGTAATTACCAGGGTCCGTAGAGGCGCCGCCTTTGTGGAGTGGGACCACAGTTGCCGTCGCCACTCCTTGGGCATGTATCCTGTGGTAAGGCTGAGATTAAACAGCTGCCTTATGTGGGTTTAATTCCTCATTTAGCTCGTGTAGCACACAGCCGGGGACACCATCCGGTCCCATTGATGCTGTGTTTTTAGCTTTAGAGAGAGCAGCTTTCACCTGCGCATTTGAGATGTCCGGGAGGCTACACTGCTGGGATAGTTATCTCTCCTTTAGGGGAGAGGCGGGTGAATTTTCCACTGAACCTGTCTGCCAGTATGTTGGCAATGTCTGTGGGTTCAGTGATTTTTGTATCATTTTGGACTAATTCTGAGCATATCTGGGAGTTTCCACCCAGGTTCCTAACATAGCTGAAAAGGCCTTATGATTGTCCTTTGAATCCATGGCAATTTTTCTCTCAAAATTGGCCTTAGTTGATTTTATGAGTGCTCGTATTTTTTACTAATAATGATCAGGGGTGACTTCCCTTTTATGGATTTTGTTCTATCATGTAATAGCTTTCTCCTCTTATTGTAAAGTTTGTTAATGGCTGGGGTCCACCAGACTGGACGTTTGCCTTTTGTGGAAAGAGTCTTGGTTTTATTTGGGATTGCCTGATCCATGCAGTCCTGGAGGTGTTCATAGAAGGCATTTGTAAGGGCTTCCGCAGCTTGGGTTGTGGTTTCCTCTGGCTCAGGGGCCTTGAAGGATACCACACCAGTCTTGAGTAGTGTGAAGTTTGCTTTAGAGAAGTTCTTCACTATGGTCTTTTGTTTGGGGTGGGGCGGATGTGGATTTCCAGTGAGATTAGTTTATGATCAGATCTCACCAATGAGGGATATACTTCGGTGTGGAGCATTTTGTCCCCATGTTTGTGACAATGAGATCTAGTATATTTTCTCCTTTCATGGGAACAGTGACTAGCTGTTCCATGGCATTTGAATTTATGAACTCCAGGAACCGTTGGGCTAGAAAGTTAGGGCTTGAGTAATGTTCCCAGTCTATATTCGGGTAGTTGAAGTCACCCAATATGATGGTGTTTGGAGATACATTTATACCCTCCAGTGTCTTCAGGAAGGCTGTGTGGGGTTCCTGAGTTTGAGAGGGTGGCCTGTAGCATGCTACAATTTGTAGAGCAGTTTTGCCTATGGTTAGTTGCACCTGGATGGTTTCGAAGCGCGTTGCCACCAACCTGGAGGTGTGGGTATCCTTTATGAATATGGATACAACCCCTCCTTTTGTGGTGTGGTCCGGGTTTTGGGGCGAACGCATGATATGAGGTAAAACCTAATAGTGCCGGGTGCTCTCAGGAGCCTTGAACCAGGTTTCAGTTACAGCACAGACATCGATGTTCTCCATACTGAGAAGGGCCTCGAGTGCGTGCATTTTGAGATTTAGACTTCTGGCATTGAGCAGCATTACCCTCAGTTTCTTCCCATTTTTGTTTTCTAGGGTGGTAGGTTTAGAATTTGAGCCTTGCCTAAAAAGGCACTATGGGGTGGCAAGAGCCTTAGCCAATATCCGGAATCCCAGGGTGACAGGTGCAAGCCGTCCCTTGAAGCAGCGTGGCTTGTCAAGCATGTCATCCCAGGCAGACAGACACTGGATCCCCTTTGAATGACACCAGACATTAAGCCAATTGTTAAAGCTGATCATCTTGTCTCTATATTGTGGCATCATTCTTGGTGAAGAAAGGATACTGCTCAGGGTTAGGGTCATACCTGCCTGGGCTACATAATCAGAGAGCTCCTCTATGTCTCTTTTCATGTAGTCCAGGGAGGTACGTCTCAGGTCGTTCACACCAGCATGGACAATGACTGTGTCATATTTGTACTTGCCGTGGAGTGACCCGAGTGCTTGTGTTATGTGGCGGATTCCACCATATTTAACCAGCCCGTGAATACTGTAGAGTAGCCGGCACAGTACACCCTTACAAAAGTATGTACCATCCATTATCCAGATGGTTGCATGACTTAAATCATGTAGGTTGTTCAAAGTACTGAACACAATGACTATTACCAGTTCTGTCATCTACCATTCTCTTCTCTACAAACACAACAGTTTGGAATGGGAACAGACTGATATCTAAAGTCTCCAATGTTAAATCGGGAACATGTCTCTTCAAAATGCTTATGGCACGCTCTAGCTATGTGTTGTAACAGCGCCTTTCTAGTGCTTGCCTCAGGGAACATTTCCATGTTTTACCTGTGTGAGCTGCAGATATTTTTCTTCATACAGCACAGTTTTTGTAGATCCTAGCTCAGGGAAAGAATATCAGATTGATTTATTTGCTACATGTAATACAGTGAATATTGTCTATCTGGCGACATGCATAAAATGTCCTGTGTTCTCTGTAGGTAAATGTAGTAGAAAACGAAAAGATTGTATAATAGAACATTGCTCTGAGATTCGTAGAAATAATCAATCAAATGCATTAGCCAAGCATATAGTTAAAGATGGCCATGAACAGAGCTTTCTGTTCAGAGTGATTGATAGAATTTATAAGAATGTAAGAGGGGATGACTTAAATAACTTACTGTAATTGAGAGAGTATGCATGGATAATAAGACGTGATAGTCACCTAGGACTAAACACAGCAGTTAATATTAAGCCAATACTGGTTAATAAGCAAATGCAATTAAAGAGATGAAGGCATTGTTTACATTTATTTTGTGTATATACATTCACATGTCTATATATACTTATAGATGTTGCATAGGTAACATATGTTTTTAGGAAGTTATATAATTGTTACATGATGAAAGAGTTTTAATTTGTTCAGATTTTATTGGCTATGAATGTCATATGATCACTGTCTTTTGATATAAAACAGCTGTTAGAACAGATATATGTCTTTGCACTGGGGTTGTACCCAAAACTGTATGCTCTGCACGTTTGTATGTTTTATTAAAGTTTTTACAAGCTATAAGCATTTCTTGGCTAGTCCTCACACATGCAGTTTTAAGGTGCTGCTATTCTTCTTCAACTCCAGCTATTTCCAGTTCTTCCTGAGGTATTAGACCCTCGGGTAATTCCTTGAATTCCTGTGCTTTTTCAACAGTTAACTTACAGCCTTCTCTGACAACTGCATGCAGCTGATTGTTGCAACCAGTGGTTTATTCTGTGGACCAACTATTTTACTAGGGATGATTTGTCACTCACTGATTCTACCCCACTGCCCTATCCTTATTAGAAGGATGTCTACCTGAATTGCATGTTGGTCACTCTTTTAAGTGAACTTGTAACTGTCTGTCTTGCTGAACCATGTGTTGACCACCATCAAGCCATTTGCCATACAGAAGTCTAGAATGGCCATTCATTCTTTATTTCTGTTGCTCCGTCCATGTGTCCCCAGGCAGTTCTGTCTGCCCTGATATGTGTATTTAGGTCACCCATTTGCAACCAGCACCAATTCATGTTGTCCTGCTTTATTTAGTAGGTCCGGCAACTGTGGTCTAAAGTCAATCTTTTCCTCACTATCCCAACCCTGGTGTGGTGCATAGACTAAGTATGTGAATAGCACCCCAGCCTTACATTGGAGCCTTTTTACCATGAATCTGTCACAATTTCTGATACCATCCCTCACTGTCTTTTGAAGTCTTTCCGTCACCATAAACTGCCACACTATTGTTAGTCTGTAGACTCTGGATCCCGAGCTATGTGGCTTTGCAGCACTGTACTTCTATCTTGTCTCCTGGATACATAGGATGCCCTGCCTCCTCCTTACCTTCATGCCATCCACTTCCAAGCTGCATCCTGTCGGTAAACCTACACCAAGTGTAGCAATTTTTAGGTCGTGTTTAGCAGGTTGTTTTTTTACATTCAGGTTTCGCTCAACAGAGTTCTCCCAGTTAACCCATGCTGGGCATCTGGACACCACTTGCCCAGTAGCTTCCTGAGCCAGGGTTGCTGAGCTTTATGGCAGGTCCACACTGGTCAATAGGGGCACATATACCCCACTAAGGTTCACTGGTGTAGGTTGGAATAGGCAGGGTCTTCAACCCACTTACCACCGGCAAATATCTATGCACATTTTTGTCAACAATGTCTAATGTGACTAAATCACCTAGAGCCAAACTTTACAACATCAGGCGGCAAGCCATAATATGGCACTACATATGTGATCCAAGTTCTTCTATCTTGAGGACACTGTGCATCTCAGTTGATGCTGAAAGAGGTTGATCTATACAACTCTGCCCCCTAGACACTATCTAGAGTCTGTGCTGCTGCCCACAACTCCATTCTTTGGTAAGTTCGAGGTAGAAACATTCAGCATGGTAGGAACCCCACAAAACCACATGAAGAACACACAAAGCCCATACAAATATTGGTGGAGGACAAGATCAAATCTTGTACCTTATGCATGGGTGGCATAGACTTTAAACCTTATGCCAAGTAGTGCCCAGTTCACTTAACCAGTTAAAATATAAATGAAAGAAAATACAACATTTGAAGTGAAAACTTCAATGTCTTAATGGGCATGCAGGGCACTATGCTTAGGACCCGACACTAATACGAAGAATAACTTATCTGAAGTCTGGTGAAAAAATGGTCATGTTTGGTATCTTTGGTATCTAGGTATACTGGTTATGTTGAGTCTATTTGTTTTTAGACCTTTGTTAACCTACCTAGTATTATGGAAACTATAAGTATAGGCAGCAATAACCTGGCCTGCACATTGTGAGGGCAGTGCTGGTTAGTAATAAGTAGGATGGCTCAGTAAGCATTCGCAACAAAATACTACGTCAAATGAGATGCTACTAGTATCATTACTAACACACCCGCAGAATGTTCTCTACTGCATTTTACCACAGTAACCTTGCATGAACAATCCGTTTTCACTGGAAAAATCATTAAGTCCAACCCTAAACAACATTAGCATTAAAACAATAGTAGGAATTAATACAAATGTTTTATTCAGACAAAGATGTAGATCAAGTGTCTCTATCCCAAAAAATCTTTTTCTAGGAGTAAACATCCTTGTTCAGTCATAAAGAGGCCAGTATATCAAATTTCAAAATGAACATTACTTCATTTTTTATCAACATAAATCTGTATTCTTGTGCAAATTTGTTGTCAGCGGTATGCCACATGACAGATAGTTTTAGCAAGGAAAAATCCACTTGATTATCTGTTTAGTCTCCATCTGGCATATATGTCATTCCAAAGGGAAACATAGCAGTAAGCTAGTCAAATGATGAACGATAATTTAATTTGTCTATATTTAAAATTAGTATATACTTAAAAATTTAAGGATGGCAGTTTAACTTGTGGTGCAGCGGTTTGTGTTGTCTCCTCACAGCAAGAGGTTCTCTGGTTTGATTCTTGGCTGGGGTGCCTTCTGTGCAAAGTATGCATGCATTTCCTCCTTGCATTCATGTGGGTTTCCTCTGGTTTCCTCACACATTACAAAAACATGCATCTGGAGCGTTTCTCCTTGGGCCTCCGCTGAACTTCCCTGGTAAACAAATGTTAAATAAATTAGATAACTGTTTTCTATATGCAGTTTGTGTAGCTGAACAATAACAATAATTAAGCTATACTGGCAAGTGAACTGATAACTATAAGCAGTCCTATTCCATATTAACATCATCCTGTTGATTAAATAGAAATAATTCTGTGGTGTCGAGGGAAGCACAGGAATGAACCGTTTACCAAATCTTAAGACTGGCAATGGATTTTCTTATTAAATAAGTGTATGCGTAGTTACCACTATATTCTGGGTTGCAAATCCACATAAAATTATGATATTGTGCTGTCCTCTGTTAGGAATTAGTTCAAAAAGGACAATGCTTGGCTCTTCTGGTTGCCAGTAGGCTTTAGTGACATTCTAATATTGATGTCCCTTAATTTTATTACTTAACTATAATGCATGTTTGAGCTAGGAATGGAAAACAATTATGCAAATCACTTATAGCAGTCCATGAAGCTGCTGATGATTACACACTGACTCACACACATGACACATCACATCAGTCACACAAAAGCACCACTAAATAGCTATAACTTTATTTTACAATAAAAGAAATTCAAGTGTCAAGTGAAGATTTCTTTGCTACAGTTTCTGTTAGCTGCTACTGCACTGCTTATGCATACATACACTATACTCGCTTTTTTAAAACTGCTTTCTACTTACTTGGTGATTGGGCTACTGGAGAAGTCTGCCAGAGAAAGTACATTTTCTCACATCCTGTGGAGTGCGGACATGGATGGTGGTAGCTGCTGGGTGAACTATCTGCCGGACTCAGCTCTGCTGGAACTGATGTTGAAGTCAAGTTGAACTTAATTAAATTGTAATAATGTTTGTGAACAGCAGCTCTGATGAGTTGGTTGCTGCTGCTACCTGCTTGCTGATATTCCAATTAACAACAGTCTGTGTCTGATAGCCTACAGTCTGCTTCATGATGCTGATATCATTACGCATGCATTATGCACGTTGATAATTTTGTGGGATGTGATGTGACATCAGTCATAAATTTAAAGTTGTATTAAAAAAAAAAATCGAAAAAAATCAGGATTAAAGGGACCACTTGGGAATTTGTGGCACCCCATTATTTTGCCCTCAAAACTGGTAAATACCAAGGCATTTGTTACAGTTGAGAGGTATGATCTGTCACCATTCCACACTCTGGTACCATAGATAAACCATCTCAGCTTGATGGCAATTTTTATGTTAAGTCACAAATTGACTCACAAATAGAATCTAGGAAGTTCCAGTTGGTTGGTCTACCTCTTACAAAAGACCAATCTCAACTGGTGTACCCAGGGGTTCAGTCCCTGGGCCACTCCTTTGTGTAATTTACTTCTCAGAGGTCAAAGTCACTGCTAAGGGTTTACGGCTGACCACATTTGCAAATGACTATAAACTTGGTGCCACCATAAACTCCTGAGAGAACACTGAAGATTTTCCAAGAGAGCCTTTCCCAAACTAATAGCTGAGTTCAAAACCATGGACTAAAAATTAATGCCAAAAAATGTATAATATTATACTTCAACAAGCAAGAAGTCCCCTGTAACTGTCACATTAAGAACACATCACTAAAAACTGATATAGTAGTTAGGGACCTGGGATCATGTGTAGACAACAAACTATTCTTTGATCACCCAGTATCCAGTATTGTAAGAAAGTCCTTCTTCCTTGCAGCCATGTCCGGGGATGTGATCATTCCACTGTATTCTGCAATCATCAGGTCAGTCATTGAGTATAATGCCACCTTCAGTGTGTACCTGTCTACATGTATAACACAACCTGAACACCCACAATGCTTCCTTACTGGGAAAATCAAAAGCTTAAATCAGAAAAACAATGTAGAGTGACTCAAAGTCTTGTCCCTCTTCTCGGTTTCATACAGGCTACTGACAGATGATCTCTGCCTTGCATACAGAGCCTCAACAGACCCTATCCTATCATACCTCTACATATTCTCAAGTCCAGTGGGGGAATAAACACCCATCCAAGAGATCTCAATCTCTTTTGCAACATAAATAGAATATGTTGAAGGGACAAATATGTATCACAGAGAATACAATTTCTTTGGAATTGTCTTCTTCACCACATAAAGTAGAGCACTTTCCTTACACTATTCAAATGTAATCTAGATGAATGGATGAATAACCACCAATTACACCCCTGTTATAACACCCTTCTCCCTCATGGATAGGGACAATGTGTAAATGTTCTGCTTGTCTCTGGTTTATTCATAATTAAAATATATGGGCTAAAAACTTCCTAGGAATGTATGGCTAGGATTCTAAAGATACTCATCAATAGCCTAGCAAGTACCTACGAACCTATAAAAGTCAAAGCTAAACTCTTCATAACAATAATGTACGAACCTATAAAAGTCGAAGCTAAACTCTTCATAACAATAATGTAACACCTCTGGTCACTGATATTATCTCCAAATCTTTAATTCCAGTTAGCTGTCTATATTCTGTCTAGCATGCAGACACCATAACTGCCAGACTTAAGGATCTTATGGAAGTACACTAACCCACAGAGCCAGAAGCACCCTTGGAAAGGATTTCTTCTCCCTGGTAGAAGAATGTTGTTCCATTGATCATTTATGCAACAAGTTTCATGTCTTCTTACCTCATCCCTTGCTGAGCAGCAGGGAGTTAATTAATCCTCTTACTTCCTAGGCACTTCTAAGCTGGAAAATCACTTATGTCCTGAGATAATTTCTCAAAAATCCTCTACTGAAAACATACTTCCTAGGATTTGCATCAGATAAATTATGTGAGCTATGTACAATGTAAAATAGGAAAATGTTTTGGTAGACAATGGATTACACACTGCTGTTAGCATTAAAAGTTTGTATGCAGAGCTGATTTTATATTGCAAACTTATGCAAGAAAATGGTATTTAATTTGTGAAAAAGTAATAGTATTATGGTGAATCAGTTCTACCTCTGTAAGTTTCACAGAGATATCAAGAATATCAGAGGCAGAATTATTCACCTGTGCTTTCGAATGGAATATGATAGGAGGGTATAGCATGCTGCTGTTTTGTGATACTACAAAATCAATATGAATTGTGCAGCTAATATTTCCATAACATTTCAAAACTATATTTAGTCTACAAAGCCGTGTCTGTTAGCAAGTATCAGTGGCAACACTGTTTGCCTTATTGTTTTGAATAAGACTGCATCATTTATTCACCAATAGGTCACACAGTTTTTATGAAATTAATGCAGTTCTGAAAATATAATGACTAGTTATAACTTTACCAAAAATGTATTTATATGTCAGAATGATTTCACATTACCCACCACATTTTAAACCCATTTTTATTAGTCTTCATTTTACCCACCGTATTTTAATGCCATTTTTACTAACATCGCCTGCTTCTATACCCTAGCATGATAGTGTCAAATTCCAGCTTTGAATTTATAATGTGCACATGGACGATAACTCACATTTTTCATAATGTTTTTAAAAAGGCTTCTTAATAACAACAGATCTATACATTTCATACTGAACACTTCACTGCGCAATCTTAGGAAATCTTGCCAGATTGTAGATGCCACCTTGTTGCCTTCCATCTGTATTAAACCTTCAGAAATTAGAGTATGAAAACACTGACAGGTGGTTTGGTTTTAGGAATATATGGAAGTCTCCTGTAAAGAAGGGTACACTCTTACAGAATGCACAGTCATGCTGTCTTCCTTGCTAATTATACAAGTGTAAGAAGCAATGACTTAGATAAAGTGTACAGGTTCATGGTACAGTGTCCTCATCAAGAGTGCCATTTTGTTACATTTGAACTCCTACCCATATCATACAGAGCTCATATTGTGTCCTGCTCTATTCTCTACAAAGTTCTTTACTAGGAACACTGTCCCAACCAGGCTGCTTCATTAAGCATAAAACTTCAGCTCAAAACTTGCATTCATCTGTCTTCAGTGCTTTTACCTTGTGGATACCTAACTACATACTGAAGTGCTCCACCAAAGCCCTTGCTAATGTGATCTCAAACCATGGAACTCTCTGTACTTGACTATAGAACTCACATAGTTTTTTTCTTTTCTTTTTTTTTTTTGTTAGTTTAAATCTATCCTAGCCACCTACCACCAAGTAAATTCTGTATATAGTTGCACGTAGGGAGTATCTACTGTGTTTTGTTGTTTGATCAAAAATGTATATAAAATATTGCTATTGACTATGTGTAAATGCAAATAAATACAACCCCCCATTAATATTCCAAAATGTGCACACTGATTGGTCAGCATGCACGTTGTAAATCAGACTTATACTAATGGAAAAAGGTCCGGTCGCCTGGATTTTTTCCATTAGTATAAGTCTTTTTTTTTTCTTTTTTTTTACAGCAACGGAGAATGCAAGATCTCTGTTGCTTTTTAGAAACTGTCTCGCTATGTTAAGGGAGTTTAACATAGCAAAACAACTTTAAAAAATGCAACGGAGATCTTCCTTTCTCCGTTGCTTTTTTTAAGGCTGTCTTGCTATATTAAACCCATTTAACATAGCGAGACAGTTTTAAAAAAAGCAACGGAGAAAGGAAGATCTCTGTTGCTTTTTTTTAAACTGTCTCGCTATGTTAAACTCCCTTAACATAGCGAGACACTTTCTAAAAAGCAACGGAGATCTTGCTTTCTTCGTTGCTTCCACCCACAGCTCTGATGTACTGCATAAGCATACGCATGCGCAGTACATCAGAACTGCCGCAGAATAGAAGACAGCTGCGGAAGGGCAGCATGAGGGCATTATACAATGCCATTATTTAAGAAAAGTAAGTATTTTCTTTCTTAAATAATGTCATTATTTAATAGCAATAACCCACTTCTGGGTGTGGGTAATGCTGGATTTACCCACGGTTGTCTTTGTTTGGCCACTAGGGCTTTGCCCACATGACCAAACCACACCAACCGTGGGTAAATCCAGCATTACCCACACCCAGGCATGGGTTATTTCTTAAATAATTCACATCTTCAGGGAAAGCTTCCCAGCTGGGAAAAGAACAGGAGAACTAAGCTCCATGATGTACCTGTTCAGCCATTATTATAAAACATTCAAAGTATCAGTTATGGTGTACAGAATTTTCCTTCTAATTTAATTTTCACTAGCAATGGTTTCAATTTCTTGATATTTAGACTTATCAAAGCGTATAAAGAAAAATTTCAGTCAATAGTCACTGTGCTAGCTTCCTGTTCATTCACATTTTGTGAACAGTAAGGAATAGCATCTATATATCTTTTAATACTTGCTTTCTTAAAATGTTTAATTTTTTAATTGTAAAATCTCTTCTTGCATGCAAAGTTTTTGCACATGCATAAGATATTCCTGCCTGAATGTATAGTCAGAAGATGTGTTTCCCAAGACCTATAACGTGTACGATACTTGCTGCCTTTCTTTTGTTTCTGTTCTATTTATCAGTTATCAGTAGTAGTCCAAGAAGAACGAGCCAAGACCAGCGAAGCTATAATACACCTCTTTATTTCTAAAACCAACTGATGATCCACTCGATAATAAATCCGATAATACACTGATGTAAGAACAAGATTAAGCGCTTTCATCCACTGTAGCGTGGACTTCCTCAGAATCAATTTAATTAGTTAATTAATCCATTTTAAAACATTTTTGGCGCCAACTACAAATGTTGTTTAAAGACATATTCCACGTTCATTTTCTAAGACTATTTTATAACTTAGAAAACAAAACGCATAAAGCATTCTATATCCATGAAACATAATTACGAAATTGATATACATAATATGTATTAAAACTGTGTTAAAATATATATAAAATTGCAAATTAACAAAACCTGCAAAAGCCTGTCACTCTAGTTAAGGATAAATCAAATTAAAATATTAAAATATCCGCAGCTTCTAAGTAATGTAATATGAATAATATAAGATATGAAATGTGAAATATTAAAATGTTAAAATATTAGAATATTAAAACCTAGCCAAGACCTAGCAATAAAACATATCAAAAAGGCAGCATAAAATTTAGAAGCCTGTTGTTAAATCCGAATGTAAATATGAATGTAAATATAAATAAAGTGCATTCATGCATGGTATAATAAGAAATATATGAAATGTAACCAAAAACAAATAAATTCTAACTATACTATATAAAAATATGTAAAAATACTATATAGAAATATAGTTAAATTATATATATATATACTATATGTAAAACCATATGAGCAAGAAATGTAAATATAAATATTCGTGAATTGCCAATGAATTACTTCTAGACTATGTATATATAAAAAACTTAATATAGTAAATTTAAGTATAGGGTGCCAAGAAACCCACAATGTAGTATGTAAAAAGTATATAAATATAACAGTAGAGAAAATATGTATAAACATGTTAATGAAGTGAATGATAAAAAATAATAAAAAATAATAAAAAGAATTCATAAAATTCTATGGCAGATAGTAATGAACGTATGGCAGATTGTAAAAATCATAATGCATCATCATTAAGGTATATACAAAAAATCACAATCGTGATGATACAAATCAAAATCATGAGGTGACGTGTATTAGATCATAATAAAAAAGTATATTAAAAAATATATTTAAAAATATGTAAAAAATAAGTACTGAATGTCAGGTATGTATATAAACTTCCTTATCATGAGCACAATTAAACACATATAAAAACACATATACACACTCGAAGAATGTACACAAAAACTTTACATTAAAAAAAATGGTCTTAATGAAGAATGTTCATTTAAACCTGGCTTAGTGGAAGCATCCTTTAATATTTGCCATTTTGCCTCCCTAACAGCTAAAAAGGCCTCATGGTTACCTCCTCTAATATTGGGGATCACACGTTCTAAGATGGCAAACTTGAAGTAATGTGTATTGTCCGTCTCTTGTATATGTCTACATAAAGCATTACTACTGTCATTCTTTTTAACTGCATATAAATGCTCATATATTCATCTTCTAAATTTCCGTCCAGTCTTACCAATGTAAAAACAATTACATTGATAACACTTGGCTAGATACACAATGTTCATAGTATTGCAATTACCTCTGACAAACTTTACTCTGGTGCTATTGATGTTATCTAGGATCAAACTTTCATCTTCATTAATTACTTTGCAATACTGACAGCTTCCACACTTCCTAGTTCCTCTGTCATTTCTAATATCAATAATCTGATCTTTGTTTTTTTCAAATATGGACTTCAAGTTCATACCCATTTTATATACAAAATTGGGTGTCTCACCCAATACATCCATTAATTCGGTATCATAAAATGATACATTCCAATATTTTTTAATAATTTCTTTTATATAATTTGTCTGTGGAGTATAATATATAATACATGCCCTGTTGTACTTTTTGTCTACATTCTTTACTGGTGTGTAACTAACACAGGGGTTGCCCAATACCGGTGAATACTTAGTCCCCCATAATCCAATCACATACATTTTAACCTCATTTATTAAATAATCAGGATATCCCCTGTCTAAAAATAATTTGCTAATAAAATCCATTTCCTTTTTCATTTCGTGTTCAAGTGAAGTCATTCTTGCTGCTCGTATACATTGCCCCTTGAAAATGCTCTTTTTCATTTTCAATGGGTGGAAACTCGTATATTCCAAATAGTTGTTTGAAAAGGTAGTTTTTCTATGAATACGAGAAGAAAAACCATCTTCAGTACTAGACACAAAAGTATCCAAATATGAAATTCCTTTTCTAATAAAATTATAGTCAGAAGATGTGTTTCCCAAGACCTATAACGTGTACGATACTTGCTGCCTTTCTTTTGTTTCTGTTCTATTTATCAGTTATCCATACTTTTGTTTGCAGCTGCCACTGCTAAAGTATTCCTTAGTTTTTTCAAATGTTAAACTCATTTTTGACCTTCTCTGAATGCATTTGTCTTTTAACTCTAACACAGCTTTGTCTCTTAACATTTCATATAATATCTTACTGTAATTAAACTCCAGGGGCACTCCTCATTTTAGCTACAAGCTTATTCACAGAAGCAGTACGTTTCAGACTCACTAATCTTTCCCATTCCCAAAGTGTCCAACCCATCCCCTGTAAGTTACTATTGACCCATAGCTAATTGGTTGAAACACTTAAATCTATGAGTAAATTATAGAATACATTGGCAAGTATTTATTTACTTGGCATTTGTTTACCTGGAAAGTTCAAATGGGTCATGAGGAACCCATTTTCATTGGAGGCCCCGGGAGAAAAGTTCCAGATACATATGGTTAACAAAATGCAAAACTAGAGAGACATAATAAAGTTAGAACATTCAAGCACAAATATGAAAACAGCACATTAGTTGGCCAGAATGAGAACTTAACAGACATAATAAAGTCATAACGTTCACCAGACATTCCATATATGAAGTGCCACAGGGATCAGTATTGGGGTATTTGTTTTTCTTTTCATAAATTATCTCCCATTTGATTTGAGCAAGCATATCTTGTTATCTGATAGATAGCATGGCTTTAGGTCATTGCAGTTCTATGTGGGTCTATATCACATCATTAAATCCTTAATCGAATTGCTATTCATCAAACCCACATTGTTGAAACCTCTTTTCATCTAACTTCTGCTTCAACAAACTTTTTTCACAGGGAAAAGCAATGGCTGGTGAACCTAGCACCTGTCACTAAATTCAAAAAATGTAAAATCCACCCAAGTGGGGGGCTCCACCCCCTAACTAAATATACCAACTACAAGATCGCACTACAGTGGGGAAAGGCAAATTCCCCATGATGGTCAACCGTTGCTTTTCCCTGTGAAAAAGTTTGATGAAACAGATGTTCAGTGAAAAGAAGTTTCAACAATGTGGACTCGATGAATGGGGATTTGACAAAGTAAGTATTCACTTAAATTATATAGACCCATTCTACACACACTAACCAACTAATTTTTCTTTAATATGGAAACTGGCATGCTTTCAAATGTAGTATTCCTAGATCTCAAATGAACTTTTTAAAATGCACATCATCATATATTATTTCATAACATGATACATACCATATAGAGAGTGCACAGGGATCAGTACTGGGGTATTTTTTTTAATCTTTTTATAAATGATCTTCCAATTGATTTAAGCAGTATCAGCTGTATCTATATCTATCTATCTATCTATATATATATATATATATATATATATATATATATATATAGCTATACACCAAGTAGATGAAAATATCCATAAACTGCAATGTTCAGCACAAAATGATTTCTGCTCAGAAAATGTAGCACAGTGATGTTTAAGCTCCAACAAATACCATCCCACACCAGACCACTAATACTATCTGATCTTGGTATGACTTCACACCAGACCACTAATACTGTCTGATCTTGGTATGAATTCACACCAGACCAGTAATACTGTCTGATCTTGGTATGAATTCACACAAGACTACTTATACTGTCTGATCTTGAGAGGAATTTTATCACCTATATTACAAATCACAAGTACCTAGGGATTTTATTTGGCCATGCTATATTTCAATAAACATACTGAAAGTCAGGTTAGCAAAGAAATTTCACAACTAAAAGTTATTTACAATATCTCACACATATTAACTCCCGAATCCAGAACATTTGTTGCCATCACTGTCTTAATTCCTTAGCTAGAGAATGCCATTCCTCTTATTACACTAAACTCCCCTAAAATAGACGTTCTGTAGACTGTTGGAAATAAAATGTTACTATCTATATACCTGTCTCATAACAGAGATATCACTGCATAGCCATCAAACAAGTCAAATGGCTGCTATTTAAGCCAAAGCACAGTATGTTGAATTTCTAACTTATGGGCTGCATAAGTACTTTTGGGAAATGGGGCTAGGCTTTTTAGTTTGAGGAGACTCACTGTACTCAGACTACGACTCTGAAATATAGAACCCGGTCTCACTGCTACTGACAGCCTTGTATTCTTCTAGTCCATATGAATTTTTACTTGATGAATACATGATTATTCTCCTGCTCACCGTCAGGCTATTCCTAAAAAAGCCACTAAACATAAATACTAAATATTGTATAATTGCATAATCTAGATAACTATTCTATTTCTTCTAATACATGCAGAATGTGGAAAGTTCTTCCTAACCTCTATTATCACGCATTCTTCTAGATTTCTATCTCAAAACTCATGTAAGCTTTTTATTCATCATCTCATTTCCCCCTTTTCACCCACGTACTCTTATGTATCTCATCAGTTATATCAGCAATTGCTACAGTTTAAAACACACATGAAATGCTACAGTTCTCAGGTTTGACAGCAAATGTAATACTGACTCTTAAAAGCTGCTATTGCACTAAAGAAAGATCAGGATTGTGTGATCATGCCCCCCCCCCCAACAATTTACACTGAAGGCAGTTGCCTCTCTCACACCACCCTAGCAATGCTATGTCATGCTACCATGCAGACCGTCCCTGGTGAAGCAGTATGGTCTGCCAGTCATATCCTCCCAGACTGACAAATATTGTACCCCCTTCAACTAACCCCAAAAACTAAGTCAATTATCTTTTGTTCATAGGGTCTATATTATATATTTGAAGTTTCAAAACTTTGAATCCCATATGTTCGACAACATATGATTGAAGTTTGAAACTTCAAATATATAATAAAACATAAAAAAAAATTACCTTAACTCTCTGAGAAGGGAGGGCAAGCCCCCTTGCACCCCCACACCCCCTCTACTTAAATATACCAACTCCAAGATCGCACTTCAGTGCAGAAAAGGGAAATTCTCCCATTCTGCACTGTACAGCACTATTATGTTTAACCTTCAAATTTTTCAAAGTTCGATCATATGACGTTGACCATATAACATTCAAACTTTGAAAAGTTCGTTCTTCTGATAGGTACCCTGTTCATATTGTGGCATCATCCTTGGAGAAGGTAGAACACTGCTCAATGCTAGGCTCATACCAGCCTGAGACACATAGTCTGAGATCTCCATTATGTCTCTCTTCTTATAGTCCTGAGAGGTACGTCTCAGATCATTTACTCTCACATGGACTATGAATGAGTTATACTGGTACTTTTGGTTTAATGACCTGAGTGCACACATGATTTGGCAGATCCTAGCCCCTGATAGACAACTGACTGTTCATAGAAGAATTATACAAAAAGTTTGTGCATTTAATATTTTATAAAAGTGAAACAATGGTGTACAGATGCTCATTATTTTCTGTCTCTTCATTTCTCAGTATGACTTTTGGAGAACCATGCTTATCTGGTGTATTAGTTCCAGTAAACAAACCATCTGCCTAAACAATGTTACAAATATCTTTAACATGTAGAGCATGTTTATGCATATGTTTATCTGTTGCATTTAGTATATAATTTGCTATTTCTTCAAAGCTGTTGCTAGCATGATTATTAATTATGAAAGAGAAGCAGTGTACATTTACATACTGAAATGGGTGGAGCAATGGGTAGGATAAAAGGTTGAGCTTTTGTCAGGTTTTTGTTTCTTGCAAAGGTAGCAACCCTAGTGTGTTTTTTGTGTATGTGCTTGTTAATGTATATGCATGCAAGTGTGCATGCATATGTGTCCAATTGTGTGTGTGTGTGTGTGTGTGTGTGTGCGTGTGTGTGTATCTGTATGCATGGCTTCCTGTCTGCATGCATGTGTTTCTGTGGGGAGAATAACAGTTGTAGGACAATACAGTGGTATCTCCATGCATGTCCACTGTCCAGTTTTCCCTGGTTGGTCCCATTGTATGCCAGATGAGAGGAGTGTTTCTCACCTTTATGAATCACACTCCTACCATTTTGTTGGACCATATAGTGAGTAGCCCTTGTACAGGGATTCATTAACGATATAAGCATTTTAGCAAGTTGGATAGCAGCGTTAATCAAATATGCATGCTGCAAATCACACCTACATGTTTGCAAGCACATCTCCATGGCCAGAAATAGTGTTTGCAGCCATTGGGGTCATCAAATTTCTTGCCTATCTAGTTATGGAGTCTAGAGAACAAGCCCCACAGAGGAAGACTGCCATAACCACTGTGAAATAGGACATTTGAAGATTTGTAAAATCCACTGTTTAGAAGAGATGATATTGTGCTTCATAGACTGTGCAAGAAATACATGTGTGCACAGGACAATGTAACATCACTATGATTGTCACATGAAATGACATACTTCTTGACTGAAATGTAGATACTGTCCTTAATGTATTACTCTGAGGGACATTGACCTGTTTCACATAATGGCATGACATATACATTGACTGTTGTATACCAGTGGATTATCAATCAAACATTGCTGAGACATCGTGTTGGGAAGACTGCATACCTGTATTGACTCAAACTTGCACTTTGTTTATTAGCAAGACAAACATGCAAGTCATATATAGGGCAGTGCACTGCAGAATGACAGTGATGCATTCTGTCAGAATAGGTTAACTAAGTTTGTAACACAGACCAAGCGTAAACACTGTAGAGCAGTCATACTTAAGATGAATGAATTCAATCAACATCATTTTCAAATCAAGATCACCTGCTGACAATAGTAATACAAATGCTGTACAAAATAAAGTTATAATTTTTTAATTTTCTCTTTTCTTTTTTAGTTTACTCATTGATGCAACACTGCCAAGCTGAATTGCACTGCTGATGGCAAAGTGTTAGCACATGCATAAACATATCTTGAAGTGTCGGAAATTAGCATAAATCAATGCTAACTTCTGCTCAAACACCTATACAAGACAGGCTTTACGATAGGTATCAGGCATATTACTATAGCAGCAGGACAATGATGTGTTAAGTAAAGCTGTAGCTATCATTTACATCCCCAGGAGTCAGACAACACATCCTGAAATATTTTTCCATCCATATGGACTTGAACATTTACAGCATGCCAAGAAAAACATTTACATCTGAGTATCAGTACAGCACATAGAAAGTCATAAGTGTGATAGCTACTATTTGACAACAGAGTTCAGCAAACATGAATGCATGTATTCATCTTCACTGTAATGAAACTTTTCATCTTGTTCAAAAGCACACTAAACTGACTAAACATAGCTAAGCACAGTGATGGGAAGTGTGACAAAGTAATGCCAACAAAGGCAATACAATCCCAAGGTATTGCTACAAGCTGTGTACTTCCATTTAGCCTTAATTGCATTTGCTGCCCAGTGCCAAACATTGCACAGCAGCTGTGGAAGAGAGGAGATACGTTAACACGGTGAGATGGAGGCAGGGACAAAGTAGATTATGACAGAAGAAGGATAATGGTGGCTCATAACAAGATGTAGCCAACAGGTACACATACACTATGGTTCCAAAAATAGTAACACTTACGTAATAGCTGAATTAGAACCTTTGGAATTATTCAGAAATTTTTCTACACTTGAGCATTAGTTGATTATAACACAAAGGAATTACTCCCTCACAACATTAAAATGCAATTTAAAGCACAGTGCCAACTTACTGAAGCAGAAGGGATAAACAGAGATAGAGACAGATGTAGTCAGAAATAAGAACAATATGTTGTGTGGGACATGTAGGAACATGTGTATGGTGTTTTGGTCTTATTTATTAAAGCATCCTTAATCTGTCATGCTCTACACAATAAAGTGCCTGTCATATGTACCAATAAGGGATAGACGAGTATTCTAACCAGGATAAGATTTACTTAATAAATCTTCTTTTTGGGTTGCAATGTTTTGGAAAATGATGTATTGTTGCACTATCCCAATGTTATGTTAAGGAAATATTTTATATGGATGGAAATACAGACATTTACAGTTAATTAGATTATAGCAATATGAAATATCATGAAGCAATAAACTGTCCTTGAACGCATTACTACACAAGAACATCAGGCTATAAGCTGGGTAATTATCTCAACACTTCTCTTAGGAACTTGGGCTTCAGGCCAGTTATTTTACATTAAGAAGGTTCGTGGTCTACACTCTTGTGGGAGGAGAGGCTGGACTCTGCCCTTCTGAGATGGGAATTTCTGGTTAAAGGCTTATAGTGCCTGCATATTTGAACTGTTTCTTACTGAAATTGGTACACCTTGTTTGCTGTAGCATAGACTAGATCCAGGCCTGCTGAATCTAGCTTTGTTTGTATGCTTGTTGTTTTTTTGCTTGTTATTTCCCTGAAACGCTAATTCCGCCTAAAACGTGGCTTTTCAGTGCTTCTGTGGATCCCTAGTGATATCTGCATTGCTTACTGTACTTATTTCCTTGTTTCACTTGAAAGAAAGTTACTGTTTGTCATTTTTGCATTTAAGTTACCTGTAACACATTGCATTTAAGTTACCTGGCACTTGCTGACTAAGTCAGCACTAAAAAATTAAAAGCACTACACCCTCACAAACTCCCCTTGAGTACCTTGTTCCCCACTGGCCCTTTTTTCAATTATAAAGGAATTCCCAATACTATTCTGGCATGTCCAAAGGTCAGTTGTCAATCTCCTCTCCGGTCCAGCTGGTGAATCTGGGAATCTTGAGGCAATGTTACAACTGCCTCATGTACACAGACAACCCTCTCCTCCTCCCAACAAATTCCAACACATGTGAGAGATGCAACCATATAGCCAAACTGGAGGCTAAGCTCTCTCAACTCAGTACTGGCGTAACCAGTCAGGAGGAGAAGGAAACCACACTCACTACAATTCCAGTCTCACACAGACATACCACGACAGCAAACCAAACACATAAACACACAAAAACATACTCAGAGGCTCTAAATAAAAATCTGCCTAAGCAGCAGAGACCTCCAAAGTAGACACCCAAGCAACCGCTACCCCAAAACAAAACACGTGCAACACATAGCTCACAAAGCCAGTGTGCCAAACAGTCACAGCCCTTAAGGCTAAACAACACACCTGATACACTTGTAATAGGTGACTCTATCGTCAAGCACACTGACGTCCAACTCACCAGACTGAACAAGGAGAAGTTCACGGTGAGCTGCCTGTCGGGCGCTAGGATCCGCCACATAACACAAGCACTCAGGTCACTCCAAGGCAAGTACAAATATGACTCAGTCATTGTCCATGCTGGTGTGAATGACCTGAGATGTACCTCCCTGGACTACATGAAAAGAGACATAGAGGAGCTCTCTGAGCATGTAGCCCAGGCCAGTATGACCCTGATCTTGTGTAGCATCTTACCCTCACCAAGAATGATGCCACAATTTGAAGACAAGATGATCAATTTCAACAATTGGCTTAAGTATTGGTGTCATTCAAAGGGGATCCAATGCCTGTCAGCCTGGGATGACATGCTCGACAAGCCACGATGCTTCACTAGGGACGGCTTGCACCTGTCACCCCTAGGCTTTCGTATATTGGCAAAGGCTCTTGCTACCCCCATAGTGCCTTTTTTAGCCAAGGCTCAAAAGACAAACCCACCTCCATAGGTATCACAAGGGATAAGAAACTAAGAGTAATGCTACTCAACGCCAGAAGTCTAAACCTCAAGATACATGCACTCGAAACTCTCCTTAGCATGGAGAACATCGATATCTGTGCAGTAACAGAAACCTCGTTCAAGGCTCCCGGGAGCACCCCAGCACTACCAGGTTATACCTCATACCATGCTTTTCAGCCCCAAAACTTGGACCGAACCACAAAAGGAGGGGGAGTATCAATATTCATCAAAGATACCCACACCTCCAGGTTGGACTCACAGCACAAAGCATCAGAGACTATCCATGTGCAACTAACAGTGGGCAAAACTGCCTTCCAGTTTATAGCCTGCTACAGACCACCCTCCCAAACCTAGGAACCCCACTCGGCCTTCCTGAGAACACTGGAAAATATGAAGGTCTCTCCAAACACCATTATATTGGGCGACTTCAACTACCCAAACATAGACTGGGAGCATTACTCTAGCTCCAACACCCTAGCCCAAAGGTTCCTAGAATTTATAAACTCAAATGCTATGGAACAACTTGTTACCACTCCCACAAGAGGGGAAAACATACTGGACCTGATCATCACCAACATGGGGACTCTATGCTCCAGACCAGAAATGTATCCCTCACTGGTAAGATCAGACCATAAACTAATCTCACTGGATATTCACATCCCGACCCCACCCTCTGCCCAGAAAACAACAGTGAAAAACTTCTCTAAAGCAAATTTCACACTCCTCAAAACCGAGGTGGAATCCTTCAAAGCCCCCGGGCCTGTGAAAATATGGCCCAGACCGCAGAATCCTTTATAAACGCATTCTATGAACACCTTCAGGAATGCATGGATCATGCAATCCCAAATAAAACCAAGACCCAATCCTCCAAAGGCAGGCGTCCTGTCTGGTGGACCCTAGCCATAAACAAACTATACAATAGAAGGAGGAAGCTACTACATGTTAGAGCAAAATCCCAAAAAGGGAAGGCATCTCTGATCAGTGTTAGCAAAAACTATGGGCACTCATAAAATCGTCTAAGGCCAGCTTTGAGAGAAAAATTGCACAGGACACTAAGGATAATCACAAGGCTTTCTTTAGTTATGTTAGGAACCTGGGTGGGAATTCCCAGATATGCTCAGAATTAGTCCAAAATGACAAAAAATACACCAAACCCACAGACATTGCCAACATCCTAGCTGACAGGTTCAGCGCAAACTTCTCCCCCCCCCACCAAAAGGGCAAATATCTATCCCAGCAGAGTGCTGCCCCCCCCCCGATATCTCAGATGCTCAGGTAAGAGCCGCCCTCTCCAAAGCAAAAAACACAGCATCAATGGGACCATACGGTGTCCCGGGCTGCATCCTACATGAACTCCAAGAAGAGCTAAACCCAAACATAAAACTACTGTTCAATCTCAGCCTTACTACAGGATATGTACCCAAAGAGTGGCGTACAGAAACAGTGGTCCCTCTCCACAAAGGTGGTGCCTCAACGGATCCTGGAAACTATCACGCCATAAGCCTGACTAGCTTTGTCTGCAAAGCTATGGAAAGGATCATCATGGACCTCATAAATAAAGATATTGGGGACCTACAGACACTGGATCCTACCCAGTTCGGCTTTGTTAAGGGCAGAGCCTGCCTCTTAATCCTGGTTGATTTCTTTGAAACAGTCACCAAGGCCATTAACGAGGGGAAGGTGGTCCACACAGCCTACCTGGACCTCGCAAATGCCTTCGATACAATACCCCACTCGGGCATTATAGATAAGTTCGCCAGCTTAAATATAAACCCCTATGTCACTAGATGGATTGCAAACTGGCTCAAGGACAGAACTCACATGGTTAGAATTGCTGGAGCCATGTCAGACTCCAAACCAGTTACAAGTGGCATCCCACAAGGCTCAGTCCTGGGACCTCTCTTGTTCGGTATATATTTCTCGGAGGTACAGGCCAACACGGAAGGACTGTGGCTGACCAAGTTCGCAGATGACTGAAAACTGGGCGCCATAATCGACTCTCCAGCCGACACAAGCATCCTCCAAAAGGGCCTCATAGAAACATACAACTGGTGCCAGAGCCATGGCCTCAAGCTAAACGCCAAAAAGTGTATAGTCATCCACTTTGGCAAAAACAAAGTGCCCACAAATTACCACATAGGTGGTAATCCATTAAGTATAGAAGAAGTAATTAGGAACCTGGGGACCCAAGTTGATAGCAATCTCTCATTTGACAACCATGTGGCCAAAGTGGTTAGAAAAACATTTTATATAGCCCACCTAATCATGAAGGGATTCACATCTAGATCAGGGGAAGTCATTGTGCCTCTTTACTCATCCTTCATCAGTACCATAATTGAGTACAATGCCCCTTTTGGGATGTACCTTACCAGACACCTGCAGAAACTGGAAAGACCCCAAAAGTACCTCACCAAGAGGATCAAAGGGTTCAAACAGATGCCATATGCTGCCCGGTTAAAGAAACTCCAGCTCTACTCAGTGGCATACCGCCTTCTCAGAGGCGAACTGTGCCTGACGTATAAAGCCATGTCCAACCCGGAATTAATGGACCTGCTGCACCTCAGAAAATCCAAATCCCATCGAGCTACGTGCTCGAGAGACTTGAACCTCAGGACTGAAATAAATAGGACATGCTGGAGGGACAGATTCATAACCCAGAGGCTCCATTCACTCTGGAATAAAATCCCAGTCCACATTAGGCAGAGTCCCTCATTGACTCTCTTCAAGAGGAATCTTGATGAGTGGATGGGAGATTGTAGGTTTACCCTGGGTATCACTTCTGTGTCACTGTTAGACAGAGGCACAGTATACTAACCTCGAAAAAGGGCATAGCAAAATTAATTTAAAATGGGTGGCGAAAGCCAAACACACTCTGGCTAGGCTTATAAATGCCCTAGGGCAGATAGCCTACTATGAACCTATGAACCTATGAACTTGTAATTTAATACATCCAGCAGCCTAAGAACTGCTCCATTAACTGTACCACAGTACTGCCTTTAGTGTGTCTTTAATTTGTATTCCTATAGAGCAGCAGATTTAAGCATCTTTGTACAAATGCTCGAATTTGAAAAAACGACTCCAATGCATCATCAGATGAAGCCAGTTTACCTGGTGAAAGCGCTCAGTCGGTGTGCTTTTCTGTGGAATAAATTATTTTTACCAGTATCTGCATCGAGTTCCTGGTTTGTGCCTCATTGTCTTTTCTATCTGCACTGTGGTTGACTACAAATCTTTGTACAAATGTAACTGGACAACTGCAGATTAAATGGAAATCTTCATCTTTTGCAATAAGAAGTTAAACATTGTGCACTGTCACTTAGCAATGCTGTCCTATGACAAACTTTGTACAAATGCAGAGTACATAAAGTGAAGGCTTTTCCATAGGCCATTTCTGGCCATGTATGTTGAGTGTTAATTTACTTTTTGATCAGATTAAAGAAGTGAAACAGCAGTGGATAGGATAGTGGTGAAAATGGGTTTGGCAAGCAGAGGGTAGGACACAGGAAAAAGAATACAGGGCTTTAAAGGAGTGTAGTGAGAACCAGAGCTATCCACTTCTTCAGAATGTAAATTTACAATTTTACACACAATTTCTTGACTTTGCAGAGTCACCACACCAGTGATGGGTGACAACAGAATAATGTTGTTTGGCCAATTGGACCAAATCATGTTGATCAAAATGACACATAGGTGAAGTGGAGAGCTATGCATGAGAGTATTTTATTTTGTGGGACAGGTGTCAATTCTTTTTCTTTTGGAAGAGAGAGGAATGTTGCTAAAGTTGCTTGGAGTGAGAGAGTCAGGAAAGTAGGGTATGTTAGGAAGCATGTGCAATTATACAGGATATACACGACAGACAGGGATGGTGATGGAGACAAAAGGTTAGGGGACACCATGCCTGGGAGAGGTAGGGGATATAATAGGCATACCCATGTCAAGCTTTAGAACAGTGAGAATCTAGTCCTCACTCTCAAAATTGTCATCACTGTCTCCTGCAGCAACTCCCTGGGTCAGTGCTGGACATGGCCTCATCCTTGCAATATGATGCAGGACCTTTTCAACTCTGCTGATACATGCACTGAGACCCATATCCATTATATCCTCCACCAGTCCTGTCAGCTACTACTGGGTGACAAAATCACCACCACCAATATTACTGCTCCCGGATGGTACCACTGCACCAGCAGCTGACACAGAGCTACCTGACACAGTTGTAACTGGTAAAGTAGGGATTGTAGAGGCAACACTGATGATGTGTGAGGTCAAAGTGCTGGGTGATTGTGCTGCCATCTGTGGAAGTATGATTTTCCAAGCCACAGTGGTCAGTTTACCTATCTGTGCTGTTGATTATTAATTTTCAGCAGCAAGTTAAGCAAACGGCAGATTGTTAATAAATTATGACCCCACCATCAAACAAAAAAAAATGAAGAGAGAAACAAAGGTGGGGAGAAACAAAAGAGATAATTATATATGTGACATGTCACAGTACTGTATTTTTAAATAAACTTCATTTAACAATACATAAGCAGTTAAGATAATTTACTATCATACACCTTTGTGACATCCATTTATGATGGAAAGGTATTTATTTGCCATAAAACAAGCAAATCACATTGCTATGATATAATAATTGGCAGCCTTTATTTCCCAAAGACAACTAGGAAATATGCATTCTAACTTAATAATTGCAATCATAATTTATTTCTTTCTGACATATTTCTGTTAACGTTTTTTAAATACGTTTCTGGTAATAAAAAGTAATTGCTGCTTTTGGGTACCAAACCCACACATAGTTAAGCTTGTGTTCTCATAACCTAATGCAAGAAACAAGAGTAATTGCAGAAGGCATGCATGCTTGAGATGAAGGTTGAGGTATGCCTGCTTAGGATGCTAGTGCTTGAGGGAATTAAAATAACATTAAGTATTAAATTTGTATCCGAGTCATACTTACCCCATGCTTCTCTGAACCAAAATAATCTCTCCTGGTACACCTCATGGTTTCCAGCTATCTCTTCTGCAGCTGTACAGCACAAAAGGAAAGAACTATATATGAAACCATAATAAGTACCTGTGTTGACTGGCTAGATCATTAATGTCATATCATAGACAAGTAATAGGTCAATATACTTACACAACTGGCGGGGGTGTTCCCAGTGCTAAATTCAGCCTTCCCTTGACTTAGGAGGTCCTGCTTGCACTTCTTAAGGTCACTTTAGTGGTCTCTTGTTCCCTATTGTGTGAAATGCTTGTTCTTTGGAAACAGCCTTGGCTAAGCTATTAGGTTCATAGATAGATTCATAGATTTAGCTAACTGCTCTTGTGGGTCATTTTACGCATAGCTAATTACCCCATGTGAGACTCAAACCCTGTACCCTCTGTCAATAAGGTAAACACTTTAACCATTATGCCAGCCTCACACCCTAAAATACAGCAATTCATGGGATTGGAGTGGTAACTGTAAGATACACAATTATGTTTTTCTTGCTAGACACACACACACACACACACACACACACACACACACACACACACACACACACACACACACACACACACACAGTTGACTGCAATAAGAACAGACTCCCTACCTGTCTAAGTACACACATTACAGAGCTCAGTACTTTGCACAAGTGACACAGCACAAGCCTTATACTGAGACATGGCATAGTCCCTCTGCAGCAGCCTATTGTGTAGCATACCACAAGGAATACCACAAATATCATGGACTCATCAACATACCAACTTTGTGCTCTCATAATTCTCTTCCTCACCAGCCATGTCTGAGAATGTCAAGCTAACAAAATCTGTCTAAACTTGCAACCAATTCAGGTCTCAAGTGTTACTGGTATTGCAAAAAGATGCACAACCTTGCCAAATGCTAAATTAATTAAAAGACTTCCAAGCCCTGGTTATTTCTGTAGTTGAAAGAGAGCTGATGTGGCACCTCAGGTTAAATGCTACAGTGTTTGTGGGTTTAAATGAACAAGTCTCAATCACCACCCTATTTAGATTGAGGTCATATGTAGTATAAAATGTGTTTTTGTTCTTTATGAAATGCGTTTATATTTTTAGTTTCGTAAAATATTCATATTTTTATATATATCGTATTAGCAGGTTTGTGACTGGATGTGGAGATCATGTGACATTTGAAGAGGGCTTTTTAAGTTTTGCATCTGTAGAGGATGGCTTCTGATGAAGTTTTCTATATGTTAGACAAAAATGCTTAATCCATCTTGTAATAAATTGAACATACCAGTTTTCGGACACAGCTGTTTTTCTGTGGGAGAGGATAACTTTGTGTCTTGAGTGATTTGTTTGGTTTTTGGTTTTACTTGGTGTTTCATTTTGGTTTCTGTTTCCATAAAAAAAAAAAATTTTTTTTTACATTTTTGCAGGGGGGCAAGCCTCCCTGCACACTCCACACCCCCTGCTAAATAAATATATCAACTCTGAGATCACACTACAGTAAGGAAAATGGTAAAGTTCACATTCTATGCTATATGGCGATCTCCATTCCAAACATTTGAAGTTTCAAAACTTCGATCATATGGTCTTGATCATTTGCAGTTCAAAGTTTTGAAACTTTGAGATTGTGAAGGGAATGTATATGTGTGTATGTGTCTGTGCGTGTGTGTGTGTGTGTGTGTGTGTGTGTGTGTGTGTGTGTGTGTGTGTGTGTGTGTATATGTGTGTATGTGTGTGGTTTACTACTGTATTACTGAACAGCAGTCAGTTGAGAATGGCTTAGTTGAAAGGCAGTTTTCCAGGAGGCTGAATGCTGAACCAGATGACTACAGGGAATAGGTAGTGTACTTCAGTTATCTGAGTTCTGACTTGTGAGTAGAGATCTCGGTTCAGTGAGGAACAGGGAATAAACCCATTTCCTCACTGTACTGCGATCTTGGAGTTGGTATGTATAATTTACAATGGGTATGGGGAACTGGGTGATGCAGGGAGGCTTGGCTCCCTGCAAAACAGTGAAGTAAATGTACCATTCACTGTAGAGTGTAACGGTATGCTAGGGTGCCTAGCATGAGTGACTGACATCACCTCCTGCTATGTTGAATACATCAAACTATGGGTGTCAATGCATTCAGTTTGACATGACCATTTTTTGATGATCTACATTCGGCATTTTGGGTTGACATTGTGACTGGTCAACCAATGCAGTTTTGAAAATACAATAGTAAACCATATGTATACCTTTGTTCTCCTTTAGAGGCCTGCCATCTCTCCTTTTTCCTTTTTCTTTCTTCTTTTTCTTCCTCTTCTGCTTTTACTTTTTTCCCACATGTGAATAAGCTATTTCTCAATATGAGTGACTGCTTCAAATTGTTTTTTATTGAAATCATATTAAAAATGTGTATATATGGTTTATTAAAATATGCAATTTTAGAGAATGTTTCCCCTTCACTTCACTTTTTTCTTCTATCTTCTCTCTTCATTTCTCCCCTTTACTCATCAGCCTTCTTTCCCTCATTCTTCTGTTCTCCCTTTCTCAGTTCTTCTATCTTTTTTCTTTCTCTTCACTTATTTCACATCCTTCCCTCTGTTTTCACTCTTGATTTCTCTGATCTGTGTCTGTGCTTTTTAATGCTGTCCTTACAAACATACATCAGCTGTTTCTTATATAAAATATCCAAGATCCTCAGTTGTAAAAAGTTTTCAGATGTCATACGTATGATGGCTTTCAGTTGTGATAAATTTTCCTGGTTTTTCATTGTTGGTCCTGGTGTTCTGTTTTACTTTTGTTGCCCTTCGTATTTTTTGAATTTCTGCTGTGCCCTTTTGTGGGGTTGCTTATCTAGTTCACTTTTTTTATGAAATCAAGAATACTCATACATAATTTCTAGAGAATATATTTTTATAGCCAATTCTCAGATATTATATGGATATACAGTAAGTACATTTTATCTCCTGTCTAAATATTTCCTAGGAGCTTTATATTGTTTCATTTCTTCCACCTAGTACTTGAGAGTATTGCTAAGGGCATTTGATTAAGATTTCAATTTAGCTGAAACACATAAAAACATGTAATTATCTATTTCTATTCTATTATTAAATACTTCTCCATAAAAGAGCTTGACCAACTAAATCAATAAGCATAGATTCTTCCAGTTAAAATGTGATGACAAAATGTGTTCATCTACAGTAATCACATTCTTTAACATTGCCAGATCTCAGTAACTATATTTCCCCCTTTTCTGTTGATGAATTTTCCTATATGGCTCTTTGTATTCAGAAAATAACATTTACATTCTTAATTCATGCTATTCCAGTATTCAAGGTCATAACTCTATAAGGTACATGAGCTATATATCTAATAAGATTGTCTTAAACTTGACCGTGTACATACTGCTTCATTCTAAAACATAAAGCAAACTGAGCGAATGTGTGAAATGAGTACCATAGTAATCTTTCAGCCTTAGGTCAGAAGAACTTCTATCCTGTCACATTCATGTCAAAGTACTATTAAAAGATAAGTGTATCATATCAGTGACAACAGACACCAGACTCTATGTTTGCTTTTATTGAAGAGGTTACCTGTTGCATGTCTTTCTGGGTCTACTTCACTTTGTCAAAAAACATTTGTTGAACCATATTTGTCAAAGCCTTAATCACTGAACAGTCATTTAAGCAAAATGTTTCCTAGGGAAAAATGCCCCCTACTTGCATCATGTGTACTATTTTCTGAAGCTCAATACCATTACACATTCAACTTTAATTTCTTCACCAAGTATTGTTTAGACTGCTGAGGAAAGTGCAACAATGCCAGTCTTTATTGTACCATTGATGGCAGTCCAAATAACATTTGTCATTTTTCATCTTGTGTGGTGAAATGCAGTTTAGAGCTAATGAACACTGCCAGTCAATTGCACACAATGTCAAATTTCAGAAATGTTGTTATCCTGCAAGAGGGACCTGTATGGGTTGGAACCCTCAGACAAGGGTATTTAAAGCGATCACTTAAGAGAATTTCCCAAAGTTGCCACAGATAAAGACATATATTAAAAATAGTATAGATGTAATGATAATGTGACATTGTATCAAGTCACATTGAAAGTGTAACAGATATAAGTTATGAAAGTTGTCCTTTCTTATTTGACAACAAATGTCTGGAAGATTGGGATTTTGCAAACAGTTAGTATACCCATGTACTTGCACACTATTAAACAGACTACAAACACTGTAGGTGTATCCCTAATTTTTTCTGCATGGTGCCTCATTCCCTTAACTATGCTTTCTTAATAGCAACTCTATCACTGTTTCATTGACATATGTTACCTTTACCAAAGCCTAAAGTACTCATATGAATATTTCTTACTAAGGGCCAGTAACTTTAGGCTTTAAAGTCACCATTTGAATGTATCGCTCAATGTGCTTTCAGACGTTTTGTTAAGTCTCTTCTTCCTGACACACCCTCAACAGCTGTACATCAAAGAGGCGAGATTGTGAAAGCCGATTGTTCCTGTGGTCAGAGAAATCATAGACACCTGTGAGCCATTAACAAAGAACACTTCTGAATGCTTGTCCTTGCATTTCTTGGGTATGTGCATGTAATCGTGTACATCCTTACACCATGTTTACATCCCTTAGACTTAGTGCAGTTTTCTATATTCAGGAATGCTAATGATTTCACACCACATTTGCATACTCAACATGCTCACAGGGCTGACTGTATCAAGGCATGTTGCTATTTCTTACATTATGCTTTTAGTTTAGCATTCAAAGGTGAATACTGTGACTGATGAAAAGCACATTTTTATCTTACTTGCTATTTCTTTTATCCCTTTATTTTGGCATAGCCATGTCTGCATCACTAACAGTATACTACTGAATGCTACATGACCATTTTTTAAGTTTGTATTTCATTTGATGTTTGCTTAGTTATTATAGATGATTGTATTGTAATTATGAAGGAAGATCTGGCATTTTTACCTGTGTTAGCAGAAAATAAAATTGTGTTATGTTTGAGGAATTCTTCTTGAATGACCTCCACAGCAGTGGGTACGGCAGTTTTAAAAGCTTTGTGCTATATTTCTACTGCTACTTTTTTAATTGTTATTGTTAAGGATGCAATGTATTACAGAATTAAACCCATGTTATCTCCATTACAGAAGTGTTTTAGATTGATGCTGATATTTGATTTTGAAATATCTTATTTTTTGGGGAAGTGGGGATTCTAACTTGGGTGTAGTTATAGTGAGCAACTAATGTTTAAATTGTTTGTGAGCATGTTGAATGCATGCAGTCACACATAAATGAGTACACAGCCATCCTGTCTGTGCATTACATATGTAATTATGTGTGTCTGTTTTGTGTTTCATCAAATACAGGATATGACACACAAGAAAAAATCTGTACCAGCAAGCCACCATACTGTGATGCAGAAACTGAAATCAGTATCCAGTCCTTTACTTCACCATGCAGTATGTCTGTTAGAGTGAAGTAGAACTGACCAATCTGCCTGAGACAGGGTATGGCAGCAGGTGGTCAGTGACATTAATGCTGTGAGGTCATGGGAGAATCTACTCCCAGATACGATACAAGGCAAGTGACATGATAACGTCTACCTACCATAGGGCTGCTGTAATTGCCTCGGAGCTACATAACCATCACTAACTGAAAGAGAAGAGCTCATGTCCACTGTCAGAGATCCAGATAGCTCAGCAGAGGGTTCCCCCAAAATCCTTGAGCTGCAGATGTGGACAACAGATGAAGAGTGTGACAGCAGACCTTCTAGGTATGCAGATTGCAAGTCTCATTGTTATATCTTTATATACATGATGTCTGATATATATATGTATATATATATGTGTATATATATATATATATATATATATATATATATATATATACATATACATACGCACATATATATATAAGTATACATATATATATATATATATATATATATATATATATATGGGTCTACTTTCATAGACCGAACGCATGACCGACACACATGTTACCGACCCCAAACAACCGAAAACACACCACACCAACAACTCAACATACCGAACACCACAACACCGACACAAAAAACGCCAACTACACATTGCACACAAAATATCCACTAACCTTAACCTAAACCCTAACCCTAACGTCCGACACTACCGCACACTTACCCAACCCGCACCCTAACCCTAACTCACTTAACACACCCCTAAACCTCAACACCGTCACTATCGCACACTCACCCTACCTGCACCCTAACCCTAACTCACTTAACCCACCCCTAAACCTCAACACCGTCACTACCGCACACTTACCCTACCTGCACCCTAACCCTGACTCACTTAACCCACCCTAAAACATTCAGCCCGTCACTATCACACACTCACTCCACCCGCATTCTAACCCTGACACACTTAACACTACCCTACACTGCTCTACGTCACTTCCACACACTTACCTCACCAGAACCCTTAGTCCGACACCACCGCACTCACCTTTCCCACACCCTATCCTAAAATCCCTCACTATCGTACACTTACCTGTCCGCTCCCCAATACTACATCTTTCACACACTTACCGTATCGCGCTTACATGCTGCCGTTGTCGGTCTCTCAGCCGTCGGGATATCGCGTTTTCGGTATCCTACCTGTTCGGTCGTTCCGTCTCGGTCTTCCGGGTGTCGGTGACGTGCCGGTCTATGAAAGTAGACCCATATATATATATATATATATATATATATATATATATGTATAGAGAGAGAGAGAGAGAAATAACTGTGAGTCAGACTACAATCATTCGGAATTAGTAGAGTTTCCCTTGGGGTGGAGGCATGGAATCCAACTTTTCACTACATTTTTGTATGAAAACATTTTTATCTGTACTTGTGAAGGAGCTTGTTCTATTTTTCTTGTTTCCTTTGCATTGTGATACTTAGCAGACTTCTTTTCATTTCATTCCTGACATGCAGGTACTTCTGGATTGCAGGCTGCCAGTCCACCTGCAAGTTATAAGCAGGCATTTGGTTATTGTTAATACTGTATATTCAGGTTTATATGAGATTAACATTTGTGGTGTTTTAACATCTGTTCAAGTTTAACATAACTTTTGTATAATGAAAATGTGAGATCAGTTTTATTCTCCTTTTTTCAGTTTGTTGTGTTTATTTCTTGTTATTATCATGAGAGTGGTACTGTGAAACTCCTATCACCTGATGTTGGAGTACTGGTAGTCTCTATTGATGATGGTGACAATGAAGAAGCACTGTCTAGGGGTGCATAGAGTCAGTCTGACACTGAGGCTGTGGTCCTTGAAACTGTGGTCCAGCCCCTAGCTGTCCTTGTTGAAGCTGTTTCCTGAGCATTATATTGTATAACATGGCACAGACTGTAAGACTTTCAGCAGAGGTGCATGGGTCATACTGCAGTACACCTCCTGATGTATCAGACAATTGAACCTTGATTTCAGCAATCCAAGCATATTTTACGATATTCCAAGTTTGAGCATGGGCTTCACTGTATTGGGGTTTGTGTGGTTTTCTCATGGGTTTTCTGAGCCAGAGCTCCAGCTCATAAACTGTATCCACCACTAGATCAGTATAAACCTCTTCTGCAACATCAACAGAATGGTTTGGAAGAATAAGCGCATCTCGCATTTGATACCACTTTTGTGGAACAGACTCCCCAGCCACATAAAACAAAGTTCATCCCTCTCCATCTTCAAGCACAACTGACATCTATGGATGGGAAACAGAAAAGATAAATGGGCAGAGGTAGTTCCTAAATTATTTATCCCATGCAGAGATCCCCTCAAATTATCTATGGTATGATCCTAGTTATTCTCATTCGGAGTAATATATTATTATTGACCTTTTGTTTCACTTACATGGAGCAGGCAAGGCCTCCTCTTTTAGAGTAGCATGTGATACTGAACAGTGGTGTATCAAAGTTCAAACATTAGGAGTGAGGCACTTTTCTCATGTGAGCTGGTTTGTATTAGGTTATGTAAGTTTACATGGAGGTGCAAACATGACATTTCTTTTGAGTATGTGAACATAAATGTGTGCATTGTGTTCTGTGTGGTCAGATTGAAATGCATTGAGGAACCAGCTTTTTCACAATTATAGGTGTTTGAAATACAGCTAAATGTATCTTTCCTTAACAGAAAATACAAGTTTGTAGAGTCATCAGTACAAAGTCTTGTCTCCTTAGTTCATAAAGGCTTTAAATATAGCACAGGGAGTAGTGCATACATGACCACTTTATTTGCAGTAGTAGTCACTTAAAAAACATTAACTAAATTTCAAATACAGGTGCACAGTAACTGTGAACGTAATAGTTTTGACTTCATAATAGATTATTTGTACAAAACCTTTTGAGATGTCTCAGCCAGCTAACTCCTGACTTGTCTTACCTCTTTCTAAGGAAAATTTTGTTTTTAACACCACAAAGCACTTTTAAAAATACATGTCTACAGTCCAAAAGTAAGTTGAGCAATTCAGCAATAAGGTATAATACTTAAAATATGTGCTTTAATAGTACTATCGATAATTAATACACATGCACAGTGCCTTGTGTTTGAAATACATAGTAAAACTCTAATACGGCTAATACTTTTGTTCACTCGTTTACTTATTAATTTTCCAATGTTATATGTAATTTATGGCTGTTGGAAAACCAGAGACTATCTTGGTGCACACACACACACACACACACACACACACACACACACACACACACACACACACACACACACACACACAGACACCCACACAGACACATACACACACACCTCAGTGCCAGGTTGATAGTGAATTGCATCCACTTAAAGCATGCCTGCCTCCATTCCAAATAAAGTAATTTTTCACTTACAAAAAGTTAATTTAGAAAATTAATATGAATTGATTTAACTTGTCATGGGTCTTTGTTAAAATAATTCTTAATAAAGAATATATCTCTCAGCCTCATGGAGTAAGAATCAAGAACGAAGCCAAAAATAATGAGAGACAAAGGCTTGAAATCAATTACAATTTTTAAGTGTTGCTCATATATGTAAAACATTGGTAGAATAAAAGATTTTACAATAACATACACTTTCTGAAGGATGAAGTCGTAAACTCAGATTTCAGTGATTATTTAATGACTGTCATACTCAACAATTTGTCAGAAAGACACAACTTTTACAAGGAACAGACCAAAACTATAAGGCAAATTCAGGGACATTTCTGCAAAATCACAGACGGTTGAAACTTATTAATGTGTGACAGAATTTTTCAATTTAGAACAGCCTAGTATGCATTGCTCTTAACCTCTTAGAGCACAAATAAGTTCAAACCAATAACTAAGCGACTACGGATTAATATTAGGGACAGGGTTTAAATATTGCTCTTCTGTTTCTAAACAGTTACAAGCATATCATGTTTTGCATTTTAATTTATTTTTTGAAGGGTATGAAATCTAAAACTCAAATGCCTGTCATTGCTTAGTGAGTACAATTCTCAAATAATTGCCAGGAAAACAAAAAAATTATGAATAATGTACCAAATGTAAGAGGCAAAATCAGGGACATGCTGCAAAAAGTGGGACAGTAGTTGAGTAGAGCGGTATACAGGCATGGAATATGAGATTTAAGGTTCAAAATGAGAAATGTACCGCCTAATGAAGTACATTTCAGAGGTATGTTTCTGTGGGGACCTGTGCACTGTTACCTCTACTCATTGCAGCTAAGTCCATAAAGTGTTCCATACTGCTAAATTGTTTAAGCAAGCATATACGAATATCATGGTACATTCATAACGCATGGAGAAACATTCCAGCAGAACTATTTGCAAAGAGCATATAACAAAATGCATGTAATATAAGTAATATGCCCTAACATGGCATATACAGATGTACACGCAAACACAGAAGGAGAGACAGGTGACAAGAGTGAAATGCAGCTACCAACGCAAATGTGACAAATTATGTCTAATGGCATTAAATCTTTACCTGTGAATATGACTCCTCTCACCTGCACAGAGTGGGCGGCATCTTGCATAAGGGAGGCATAAGCATGTACAAACTGACATGTATGACGCAACTAGTGCAGTACAATAATATGAGATCACAAGAGCACTGAAAATGGACAGTTGGGATATTCAAGGAACCACGCATTATGTTAGAAAAAACATGGACAGATGAAATATACAAATCGATCTAAGTCTTGCATGACATTCCATGACTGCATGCTGATATCTACTCTACAGGTGGTCCAGTAATCAACAAAATAATGGCATCCTATCAATAAGCCATGCTATTGTTACCATGGTAAGTTTGGCGATAGGAGCAATATAGCATTCATGACTGCCATAGATGACATGCAGCATATAAGTATATAGATTTTGCACCAATGTGCCCTGTAACAGAGCATGGATTGTACTACAGAGTGTGATTATTATCATGAAAAATTATAAAATAATGCATAATAGTGGTGACAACCAAAGAATGCAAGTTACATAGTACATAATGCAGTAACATGCAAAGGAATTATATAGATGCATGAATAAACATGGGCTCTGGCACTTATAAACATCTTACAAAGACGTTATCATATGGGTGATATCACCAAATCATTATATGATGTGGCAAGTCTGTGATGATATACATTTTCTCAAACAGGCAGGAAACAAATATACACATCCCATCACAGTACATACACATACACACACACACACACACACACACACACACACACACACACACACACACACACACACACACACACACACACACAAAGATCAAATTCCCAAACTATAGTATCTTCCATATGCCTCATTTTATCAACTCCTTTTCCCTATAACACAATAAGGCTCAAGAAGTAACATTCGGGTGGCTTAAATAGTAATGACAATCTCAAACATACTTGTAGAATGTTCTTTAGAAACAAGGTCAGCTTAGCAGTGCTAACTGGTAACTTCAAAAACTGTGCAGACTAGTAAGGTTTACCAACACTTAGCAGTATCTTAGAAACGTCATAAATAATGACACAAACTCCAGTCTTTGTTCAAAAATCACTTATATTAAGAAACAAAACCATAAATATGGTTTAGTACTTTCATCCCAAAACCTTGGGACTTCTTCAGAACCATTGCTTATCGATTAAGTAGTAGAAGTTAAAGAAACATACAACGTTAAATAGTTTTAATACATCAAAAAAATCATAGTACATAAAATTCATACAAAAACAACTTGGTGCATAGAATTCATATTAAAAACCTATAGAGAAAATTATTTGTTTTTTTTTTTTTGGCTGCATGGTCAAATGCTGGTTCCCTGTTCTTCAGCTCCTTTTCCATCATACTTCACCTATTTTCACATATTCCTACTATGCAATAGTTTCTTTATTAAAGATAACCAGCACTCACCTATCTACCATTACCCTAGCCCACCATATTTTCTATCACAGAATCAAGGGGCAAAGCCAATAATCCTTCCTTACATGAAATTTTCCCTTGCTATGACTACCTCTTTGACCCCAGTCCAGACCGAGGATGGGGAAGGGGCAGTCCTTCTACTCAAATCACACTTAAACCTCAAATCTTAAGAGGTTAAGTTCAAAATGAGAGCCAAACCCATAAAAGTATCCTGATTCATTCACATTTATTATGAGCAAAACAGGGACAAAGGAACTTTTTCAATATTTTCTGACTTGAAGCTACACAATCTATGTCTGCATGAAGACATTTAAATAGCATTCTCTTCTGCATATTTAATCACTCTCCTAGTATGTACCATTGCAGAATATATGTCTCACAATAGCGCTATCTTCAGTTTTAGGTTGGAGGAGACCTGGGTGACCTATGAAAATCAATTAGAAGGTTCACAGGTTCATAAATTCTTATTAAGCTTTGCAGCACTATTATTGAGAAGTTAAGCCACATCTCTCAGTACAGGTGGAAGTCTAGGAATTTAGAGTTTTCCCCACATATTAGCCGAATATCTGAGATCTCCCACCCAGTGACCCAGACTGGTTTTAAAGATTTCTGGAGTTATCAAGTTAATATGTAAGACTGCCTTTTCCAGAAAGGACAAGACATTGGGTGAGGTACCTGTCATACCATCTGGAGTTTTCATGTGATAACATACATTTAGGTTCCTAGAGACTTTGTGTTAACTTTAACACACATTATATTTAGATGAATGAGTTTAAAGAATGCTGGGTCATTTGAAGCATGGAAGAATAAGCAGAGATCACTCCTCATGACTCTGTATGACACTAAGAAGACAGATAGGGCTTTTAGTCTGTCAGAGTAACTAAGGGTTCTAAGATCTGAGATTGTTTTGATGATGAAACATCGAAATCTCTCAACTTGGTTTAGGTGCTTAATGAGGTACATGCCAAAAGGGGCATAATACTCAATTATAGTTGGACTATAACTTCCTTGGACTATGAGAAGATGCAAAGAAAGATATGTTGTGCAAGGCAGAAGGATTTTCCAATCACCACAGATGCATGATGGTCAAAGGAGAGACTGTTATCAGCGAAGGTCCAAATGACTGTGACAGGTTTAAGTGGATCACTATCTGTATGACAAATGATATTGATGCTAGATTTTCCAAAGGAAACTATGCTGCAATTCTTGCTGTTGAAGGGAAGCCCATGATTAACATGCCAGTCATTTGTTTGGTTAAGTCATTGTGGGCAAATCTGAGTATCAGAACAGGTTTGAAAACTGATCCCAGTTTGTAATCATCAGCAAGCCTAGTTAGCCACAGCTCATTGACATCAGATTTCTTTTTGGAGAACTACATACCAAAGAGGAGAGCTGCAGCATAGAACCACATGAGATATCACTTGTTTTTTTTCATCTAAAGCAAACACCTACAAGGTAACAGCATAGGTTGTGTCAGACAGCCTCTATCCTATCCAAGAACTATGAATGGGTTGATGTTCAGCTAGTTTGCCAATAATAATCCCAGTATGAAGTATAGTATCAAAGGTCTTGGAAAGTTACAGGTAGCATACCTCTCAACCTGGAAACATCAAGAATCTGGACAGAGAACCATGAAAAATAGGTACAAATCTGTACGCTGATTAACATAAAATTAGCATAAAATTAACATACACAATTATGTAACCCCAACCACTCCAATGGAATTATGGGATATCAACTTTCAAATGTAAACTAAAGAACAGACAACCAAAATATCGCCTCAGACCCTGTAGTAAATGGTAACCATTTTTTTAAATGTGTAGCAATGATGTTCACTGGGAAGAGAGAAGATGATGAACCTCAGGATTTTGTTTTTGGTGACTTACATTATGTGGGTTTTATGATAAAAGTAGGGCATTTAATGGTAGGCAATATTTTAATCTTAGCAAAAGAATATTATAGTTTGCTAGGACCTTCAAAAGTCATTCTCTATGGCCTATTGATCAATGGCATAGCTACAGTTTGTGCCGCCCGGGGGTATCAGTTTGCCTCCCTTCCCCTTCACAAAATCATGGTTGAATGGAGTCCCCCCCATACACAGCCCTCCCCCCTGCAGCTATTCCAATGTCCCATTACTTGGCTATTTTGTCCCATTTATCATAAACACTGTAGTGTGCATACTGCTTTACTTCTACAAAGATATGAATTTCATTTAAAACTTTTATTGTACATTTTACAGCACAAAAACTAATAGACATCTGCTAAACAAAGTAATGCATTCTTACAATGAAAATATACTTAGCATTAAAACTTCTCTACCATTGAAACTCACGTTCATTGAAACAGCATTGAAACTCACATTCAAAGAAAATGCATCTGGCCAGTGGTGGATAAGCAAATCATAGGCACCTTGCACATGAAACATACATGTGTTCTTTGATACACCTTCCTGATTGTATTAAATTATATTCCTAGTATAATACAGTACAGTTGTTAGAGCACATTTTAAATTTATTGCTGTGAACAATTTTCCAGTAAAGAATGAAACAAAATGCATACATCAATGACAAAACTGCTCAGTTCAGAGCATTTCCATCATAAAAGTCTACTCAAACTTCTACAAGCCACCAATATCAGTAAATATGCACAATCTCTGCAGAAGTAAAAGTCATCTAAATAATTACACATTAAAGAGATCTGTAACTAATGAAGAGGTTGCTGCTAGCAAACAACTTTATATTTCATTGTTTAATCTACAAATAAAGTGCCTGTTGCCCTTGAGGAATAAATTGCCTATGTTATATTAAAAAATGATAAGTTAGTAATATTGCAACAGGCAATGGATGACGAACTGATAACAGGTTCATAGTTACTAGTTATCACTGCCAAAGTGGACATTTTCAGGACTGCAGCATCCACCCCCTTTAAAAGTACAACACAGTACAGTATCAGCAATGCAGATACACACTGTGGGATTAGAACCCACAGCCTTCTGCATCAAAAGCAAGTATTCTTCCTGTTGTGCTACTAACAATACAAGAAGACTTGGCATAAGCAGTACTAAACTTCTCTTCCCCTGAAGCTCTCTCCTCCTTGGAAAATCCACCCGACACTCAACAGTATCTCTCAACTTTGCAGCACAAGAAATCTGGAAAAAGCAAAAATTTATCAGGGGACAAAAGCCCAAAAACCAGAGGCACATTTTAAATATAGCTTGTAGAATCTTGGAAAGTTGCTGGAATAAAATGTTATCTTACCACCATGTTTCCTGAGAGATAAGAAGACTGAAACCTAAATGGCTATCATTTAGTGAATTCAGTTCTCACCATAGTTGTAAACCTCTTAGCATAAAAAACCTGGACAAAGCCAATAATGGGGGAATGCAGTCCTGAAAGTAGGGGACACATTTCAAATATTGATCTTATAACTTTAGAAAATTGCTAGAATAAAAGTTTTTGAGATACCATGTATTTTCTGAAGTATATAAAGTCTGAAATTCAAATGCCTGTCATTATTTAGTGAATTCAATCCTCAGTGATTTGCCACAAAAATCCAGAAACCCACAGATTTTTTGAAGAACAGAAAAAAATAGGAGGCAAAAAAATCTGGAGCAGTGTTCACAAGTGGTGGTGGGTAGGGAATTCAGGGTTTTGTTACCTGTACCCTAGGTACAGGGTTTGAGCCTGTGTACCTCTAGTCACAAGGTATATTCAACTGGGGCATTTCACACACACACAAAATCTTATAAGAGTAGTAAGCACCTTAAAATACAACTAGTAAGCTAAGCCCCTTAAAAAAACAGTCTGGAAATCCCTACACACTGGACTGAATGCACTAAGAGCAGGAATGAATGCATGTACTTACAGTAACCGTTAACAAAATGGGCTGGCAACATATCTTATAAGAGTAGTAAGTACCTTAAAATACAACTAGGAAGCTAAGCACCTTAAAATACAACTAGGAAGCTAAGCACCTTAAAATACAACTAGGAAGCTAAGCAGTAGGTAATGCACTTAAAACGGGCTGGCAGCATATCTGATAAGACAGTACGCAGGAGTGAGTGCACTTACAACAACAAAATGGGCCAGTAGGCCCAGCACACACACCTTCCTTCCTTCTGAATGCAAAATGTATCTTCTGAATGACTGCACCTTAACGGATGTCTTCCGCACCTTCTGAAATGGCCAGAACTCCCTACACACACCAAAAACAGCAACGGTGATAAATGCACCTTAAAATAAAGTCCAAAAACAGCGGTGATAAAGCAGTAAGTAATACGTTAACCAAATGGCCGGCAGCATATCTGATAAGAGTAAGCAAGAAGAAAAGAGGGCACTTATAATAACAAAATAGCAAGCGTACGTATCTGATAAAAATACAAGTTGTTTCTTACCTGGAGGCTGAGGCAGATGTGGGTGCTCATGCTCTACAAAACTTGTACATAACTGACATTCCCATTCCCTATTTCCGTCCCTCCAAAACAGTTTAAAATAAATATTCACACACACAGAGTTCAACAGGCAGTAGCTGATGTCATCTTGCATGCCCCTGTAGGCTGGAGATGTGTGATGATATCAACTACAAATTTAAAGATGCATTACAAGAAAAAAAATAATAACAAAAAAATCAGGAATTAAAGGGGCCACTCGTGAATTCGTGGCACCCCATTATTTTGCCCTCAAATCCAGTAAATGGTTGAGAGGTATGCGCAGGTAGGCAACATGGACTGATTATCCATGGCCTTAGTAATCCTTTGAAAGAACTCACCCATGATGAGCAGACATGATCTGCATTTACGATCACGTTAAACAGAACATAACTGCGCTGGTAACATATAGGTATATCCAAATTTATTAAGCGCTTTCATCTCAATTACTATGAGACATCTTCAGAATACAATTCATTAAACCAGAAAGCATTTGAAAGTTCCTCCTTAATGTCATATCACATTTTACCTAATTAAAACACAGTAATATTAAAAAAAGAACTGTAAAATCAATTAAAACAATGCATACATGGACCCAAACAACAACCTTATACTACTAAGACCAATAAGACCTCACAATATTTAATATAGTGTTCTCATTAAAATCCCATGGATTTTAAAATACAGTTAATAGATATTGTCCTATCTAGACCAGGAGCTGCCATTGCAGTAGTTTTAATTTGCCAGTAAAGCTCCTGAAATTCTAACCAAAAGTGAAGAGCTCCACCTCTATGATTTGCAATTAATTTTTCAATGCCAAAAATAAAAACTTGTGTTCAGGGTGTTCTATCAAATGCTTTGCTAAAGCATTGTTGGAATTTGATCTGCTTAAATACCGTGTATTCATATATTCTTTCCTTGAAAAACCCAGATGTCTTCCCTATATAAAAACCTTGATAATTTTGGCATAAAGTGGCATATGCAATCCATTTTGTTTTACAACTACTCTGAAAATTAGGTTGGATTAGGGATGGCAGGTTGGTTAGGACTGTTGAGTTCCAGTATGTTTTCCAGGAATGTTGAGTCTCAAGAGAAGAGACGTTTACTGTTGCTTAGGCTAACTAAAGCAGTGTTAGTAGCAGAAGAGGTATCATACTTGTCTTTGGTGCAAAAGGCTTTGGATTCTACTTCCACACCATGTACATGGAGTGTTGCTATTGCAGTGCTCCCTTAAAGGGGAGATGGGTGCTGTACTCCTGAGTGTGTCCACCTTTGAATGAGATGTCTGTGATCTTGTTGCTGGTTTGATAGCCATTCCCTGTTGCAATATTACCACCTTACCATTTTTTGAATTAATATGGGAGGTTTATTCTTCAAGGGCAGCATGTATTGAATTTGAACATGAGACACTGAGAAACCTCTTTCTAAGTTATAGATCTCTTTAATGTAGAATTATTCAGATCACTTTTACTTTTGCAGAGATTGTGTATATTGACTTGATACTGATGAATTGGAATGACAGCAGTTTCAGTGGTCTTTTTTGGTTGAAATGTTTATTATTGGGTAGTTTTGTCATCATTAGTTTATACTTTTTGTTTCATTGCTTACTGGAAAATGTTCAAACCTACACATTTAAAACACACTCTATGAAGTGGTGCTGTATTATACAAGAAAATAAATAATTTAATACAATCATGATGACGCATCAAGGAAAACATGCATGTATGCATGATAGAAAAAATGTGTGCAAGAAGCCTGTGGTTTGAAAACAACCCAGAGGTAAACATAATCCATCACTGGTCAGATACATTTTCTTTGTATGTGGGTTTCAATGCCGTTTTGATGAATGTGAGTTTCAAAGGCAGAGAAACTTATAGTTGATGCTAAGTCTGTTTCCATTTTGAGACTGTATTCTTTTGTTTAGCAAATGGCTATTATGTTTTATGCTATAAAATTTGAAATAAACATTTCTAATCATTTCTGGTGTAAAGAAAAAAATAGCATGCACACTGGCAGGTCTGAACAGTGTTTATGGTAACTAAGGAGAAATAGCCAAGTAATGGGACATTGGAATGGCTGGGGGGTGCTGCTGTGGGGCCTACTGTGTGGGGGGGGGGGTCTGATCCATTACCATGCCTAGGGCCCATTTGACCATGATCCAGCTCTGAGCGTGAGGGGGAATGCAAGGGGGATAGCTGGAATGGTGAATGGGGTGAAGCTGGAAGAAAGTTTGTCTGCAATATTATTAGCAATATCTTCTTGGGTAGAGAATGAGGTACCATTAAAGATAATTTTATTACAAAAATATTGGTTGCTTTCAAGCTTCCCAATGCAGCTGAAGGCTATACAGTTGTTTTTGAATTAGTAGGAACCCTATGTTTATAGCTGATCTTTCATTTCCTAATACATTTGAGGGATTTAACAGTTACAAATGTCTTTTGTAATGAAGTGATAGCAGAAGCTTTTTGTTTTTCTTATACAGTTTTTTTGATGTTGCAGTTCCACCCCAGTAATTTAGTTCTAAACTTATCATCATGCTTACATCTGACTGGCACCGGTGCTTCAACACATCTGTCCAAGAGGGAGTACAATTCAGGAGAGCAGGTAACTGCCTCAGGTACTGGGTTTGCTGGGTAGCTGTACCTTCTGTGATTATCAGTAAAATCAGTACATGGTAAGAAAGTAGTCGCAGGGTAATCCCTGAAAGTAGAGACTATATTATGAATGCTAGTTTCAACTTTGTATCACGCAGAATCTGGTGAGAGACTATAGGGTTACAAGTAAATATAGATACTTCCCCACAGGTGCCAGTGGATCTGAATGCATGACAGGCATAATTACTGCATTATACCGTGGAATACAGGGCATGATATCACTATACTGGAGCCAGGACTCTGTAATTTTGAAAATGCTGCTGCTGTCTTAAAGGGAAATGAAGACTGCATTTACATTTTGTTGTTTAGACTTTGAGCATTCAGCATTGCTAAACTGCTATTTTCCAGATTGGAATTTGGTCATTTGCACTGTCTATCTTGGGATCTCTGCAAACTATTGGGCAGTATGGAAGTAACAAATGTTTTAGCCAATATCTAAAAACTGAGGAGGGAAAGGTGCAGGTCATCCCTGGTAAAGCAAGATGACCAATTCACCATTTCATCATATGCAGAGACACACACTTACACACACACACACACACACACACACACACACACACACACACACACACACACACACACACACACACACAAATACACTACATCCCCCTAAAATGGCAGCAGTGTTCTAGCCAACTACTAAAATCAATGATTTTATTCTTGAATTTAGGCATCATTCTTGATGAAGGTAAAATGCGGCTGAAAGCCATAGACTTGCCTTCTTTGAAGACATGAACAAAGAGCTCAACGGTGTCTCTCTGCATCTTGAATAGAGATTACTACCCATCCAATGAAGTAGATGGTTTACTCGGTGAGTCTGAGACTAATTTTACAACTGCCCACTCCAGAGTGAGTCCAGAGGTCACATTTATAACAACGTACAACCTTAACAGTATGGAATGCTTTCAGGTCTTGTGTAAAAACTGGGCTTTGTTTAAGGGTGACATTAATGTCTATCAGAAATTAGGTAATTACTCAGTTGTTACATACAAAAGAGCTAAAAATCTTAAAACTTACTTTGAACAACATCACATAAGAACAGTGAGAACAGCTGGCATGTACAAATGCCAAGCATGTAATCACTGTCAGCATATTATGGAATCTAACAGATTTAAAGTACATGATCAAGACTACTTGTTGAAGCTGAGGGTAAATTGTAATTCTAAGATGGTCATCTACTTAGCTAAGTACCAGTTCTGTCCTGCTTTATATATAGGCAAGACAGAACATCGTATTCGTCACCGTATATACGAACATATTTATGCAATCAAAAAACAAAAATTAGAAAATGCACTGGCAAAACACATTTCAGTATATCCGGACCACACATTTAAATTTTTGGTTATTGATCATGTATCTCAAGACCCTAGAGGAAGTCTGAAGCCCCTTAAACTGGAAGAATTAGAGCTACACTGGCAAATTAGATTAAATGCATACAATGCACCAGGTTTGAATGAAAACTGCTCTTTAAGCAGTGTTCTTAAACTCAAGAGTCTTAATAGGTAATTTTGTTCATTTCATTTTACTCCAGTTACAATAAATTAACGATTTATGTTTTGTCGGTACATTTGCTCATTTGCTTCTTTAGTATTATAGCCAGTTGACACATTATTTTATGTGTTCATAGTGATTAGTATTACAATTATTTTATTTCTAACATATATAGTTACATTTTTGATTTTAATTGTTGTTCATTGGATTTTTTTGTTTGTTCTTCACAGTTTCATATGTAGCGGTGCACTGCTGACATTATTATTACAATTGCTTTTTTAATATATAATATGAGTGTCTTTTACACTAGTTATTGTTTGGAATGAGTGCTTCCATTTTAAGAAGTTAATTGGATAATTGACTAACTTTTAGTGGTCATATATAAATGTTGCTTATGTATAGTAGTTTTTATCTGAAGAAGTTTATTCATTGTAATAAACGAAAAGCGCTTAATCTTATTGCAAGTGTCATCCTTTTTGTGCTGCACCGTGGTTGCATCGTGGTTACTTCCTTGTTTTTTTTTTTGTTTTTTTTTGGATTATCAGTTTGTGTTTTGCTTGTGTTTTTTCTCTCTGCATCTTCCCAAGGTGAAATGAAATTCCTAAGATCTGTCACCCCCCCCACAAGGGCAGCTACATGTTCTTGATTGTATCTGGACTAGTGCATGTACCTAAGTATCCCCAACCTGAATATCAGTGAAGCAGCTGTCACTCTATCCTTTACCACATTTGCTGAGTGTTGTGTCTTTGTTTTACAGTGGAGTCAAAGCTGTCTATGACATTTCAGAGATGTGCTGCAGATTCATGGAACCTTAAGAGTACAGGCATGCAGTACAGGAGACTCCCAGTTACAGCAGGTGTTGTGTGGATGTGAAGTTAATAATTTGTTGGCATGGCTGCAGTAAGTTAGTAATGTCCAGGAGGCCTAAGAGCCTCACACAAAGGTTTCTTTACTGCCTCAGCCCATATAGGAGTGATGTTGTAGGACTGTGGTAATGCAGTATTGTTGTGGTGGTGCTTATTGACCATGGATATGAAGGAGGGACTTGCCTTAAATTTAGATAAATAAGTGCCATGTTTCATATTAGAACCAATGAGTTAGAAGAAGTGGGTTACCTCTAAACCTAAGGCAGTTGTTATATTGTCTCAGAAAATCAAACATTAATAGGCTTGTTAAGGATGAGGTTAAAGTAAGCTGGGATCCCAGGGTGAATAGTGGTGTTTTCTTTCAGGTCAGTTACTTATACAGATAGCAGGTAATGAAATATACATGCAGTATAGATCTAAAATCAGTGCAAATCAGTGCCAGTTAAAGACACAACGTACAACCAGCTTAGTTCCATACTAAGAGGGATCAATTTTTAGTAAGAATTTCATCCATCGTCATCATCATCATTACACCCATTTTTCAATTTTCTACATAGAGTTGGGGTATCACATCAACTGTTGTCATCTCTCTTTATTCTGTGCCACTCTCCTATCTTCTTTGACCAACATGCCTGACTGTTGGAGGTCTTCTCTCACACAGTCCATCCATTTCTTTGCCGAACACTCTCATTTTCTCCTGCTGTCTTCCTGTCTGTCCAAAATCTTCATCACCACATTGTCTTCTGCTTCCTGGCGCATGTGCTGGAACCACCATAACTAGTTCTGTTTGACCTACTGTGCAACTGGGGCTGCTTGTACATCTACTCTAATCTCCTCATTTCTTCATCTCTCCCAGTGTGCATTCTGCCACCCATCTCCTGCACTTCATCTCCATCATCTCTACTTCCTCAAATACTTGATGTTCCCTGTTCCATGTTTCTATACCATATAATAATACTGGTCACATGACTTTTACACACCTTACTTTTATGATTCTTTGGCGTTCTTCTTTTAACACACTACCCTTTACACTCTGCCATTTGGCTGCAGACCTTCTGATGCTAGAGTTGAACTCCACATTCAGACTTTCCTCCTCCTCAGCTACCCTCACTGTAATCTGACACTGTTAACTTGTTGCACTATCTTTCCTTCTATCTCAATTCTCAGCTTCTTCTGATTTACCCCATTTGCTGCCATTAGAGCTGATCTATTCTTAGTTTCATCACATGTGCCTTTCCTTTTGCATTCCATTAATTCCCCTATCGTTTGCTGAAGTTCTTATTCAGAGTTTGCCTGTAATTCTACATCATCTGCATACAGCATCTTTATTGATCTGTCCACACTGACCTGTTTGCTAATGTAGTCCATCATCAGTACAAACAACAGCTGGCTCAGAGATGAACCCTGATGTACATCCACTCCCACAAAAACCCCTTTGTGAGACAAAATACTGTTTGTACTTGAGTCACTGCTCCTTGTACATAGTCTTTCATAATTTTCCCAATTCTCCTGGAACTTCAAACCATAACAGGCTACCAAAATCAGCTTTTTTGGAACCCTGTGACATGCTTTCTCAAACTTTAAGAATGTCTAGATGGACTGTCCTCATCTCTAGCTTCTTCTAAACTATCTGTCTCAGTTCAAATATGGGGTCGGTTGTGCGTCCTGATCTAAATCCAAACTATTCTTCTCCCATCTTACTTTTCTGCTGTGCTAAATATTCATTTATCAATCATCCACTCCAGCACGTTTATACTGTATGACAGGAGTCTGATATATTTATACTGCCCACGGTTGTGAAGGCCTTCATTAATCTTGTACACTGGCACTAGAATACTTATTTTCCAGTCATCTGAGATACACACTTTGCTGCATACTGCTATTGAGATACACACTTTGCTGCATACTGCTATTGAGATACACACTTTGCTGCATACTGCTATTGAGATACACACTTTGCTGCATACTGCTATTGAGATACACACTTTGCTGCATACTGCTATTGAGATACACACTTTGCTGCATACTGCTATTGAGATACACACTTTGCTGCATACTGCTATTGAGATACACACTTTGCTGCATACTGCTATTGAGATACACACTTTGCTGCATACTGCTATTGAGATACACACTTTGCTGCATACTGCTATTGAGATACACACTTTGCTGCATACTGCTATTGAGATACACACTTTGCTGCATACTGCTATTGAGATACACACTTTGCTGCATACTGCTATTGAGATACACACTTTGCTGCATACTGCTATTGAGATACACACTTTGCTGCATACTGCTATTGAGATACACACTTTGCTGCATACTGCTATTGAGATACACACTTTGCTGCATACTGCTATTGAGATACACTCTGGCACCATTTCTCCTCTAACTCTCCCAACATCATGATTATGTCTGCTGTGAGTTCATCTGAGCCTGCGGCTTTCCCTGACTTAATTTCCCTTAATGCTGTTCTTAATTTTCTGTAGGATGGGATCTTCTTGTTTACTGTAGGCTGTGCCTGGGCAGTACAGCTTCTGTGGGACTTTTTCATTTAGAAACTGAAGGCAGTACTCCTTCCATCTGCCTTTTATGAATGGTGGATTGGTGAGCAGGTTGTTTCTGGCATCCCTTATGAAGAGTGTCTTGTGACTATTTTCTTTAACTTGCTGTCTTTGCCTGCAACCTAACAGAGTTTCTTTGAGCCACCTGCTGAGTCACTCTCCAGAAGCTGGTAATGTGTTTCTGATGCCTAGTTCTTTGCTATTGTAACTGCTCTCTTAGGCTGTGTGCCAGCCAGCCAGTATGTCTTCTTAGCCTGGTTCTTTTATCTTATACTTTTTCCCTGTAATCCTTTCTTTTGGTGACTTCCTAGACTTCTGCTTTCCACAGATTTCTTAATATACTTTATTTCCGTGCTTGTGTTCAGCTGCATATTTGTTCTATAGTTCTCACACACAATGTTTTGACGTGCTGACATTGTTTCTCAGCTCCACCTAGTTCCTCTCCTTCCTGAGGTGCTAGAGCCCTAAATATTTCCTTGAACTATTGTGATTACTCCACAGTCAACTTCTATCTCTTCAGCCTGGTCTCTGTTGACTTCAGAGACTTCTCTGACCACTGCTTGCAGCTGATTGTGGCAATCATTGCTTTATGCTGTGAGCTGTTACACTGGGGATGAATTTGCAGTTGTTTGACTCTACCCCAATGCCCTTTCCTTAGTAGAAGGTCTTCCTGAGTTGGACGTTGACCACTGATATAAGCGATCTTGTGACTGTATCTTTTGCTAAACCATGTGTTGACCACCATCAAGCGATTTGCTAGACAGAAGTCTAGAATGGCCTCTGCTTCTTTATTCCTGTTGCTGCATTCATGTGGACCCAGGCAGTACTCATATCCTAATCTGTCTGTCCCAATATAAGTATTCCGGTCCCCCATTATCACCGCCAACTCATGCTGTCCTGCTTTATCTAGTAGGTCTTGCTACTACTGCCTAAATGCATTTGTTTTCCATGCCATGACATCCTTGTTGTGGGATAAGGCTGAGATTATGAATACTGTCCTATCCTTATGTTGGAGTTTGATTGCCATGAGTCTGTCTCTAATTCTAATGACATCCCTCACTGCCTTCTGAAGCATCTCCATCACCACAATTTTTGTATCATTTCTACCCTGTCCTCCCCCTGAGTAGTAGACTCTGGATGCTAATCCAAGTGGCTTTGCTACACTGCTCTTCCATCCTGTCTGCTGGATACAGAGGATGTTTAGCCACCTCCTTACCATCATGCCATCCATTTCCAAGCTAAACTGTATCAGTGGACCTTTTACTGTGTATAGCCTGCCATATTTCATGTTTGGCAGGTTGATTGGTTTTAGCATACAGCTTTTGGTCAACAGAGCTACCCAGGTAACCCAAGCTGGGCAACTAGATGCAAACCGGCAAGCAGCTTATTGATCCAGGACTACCAGCCTTTGTGTGGGGCGCACACTGGCTAACAGAGGCACATAGATCCCTCCTGCTGTTAATATTGGTCTCCCGTATAGATCAGAGTAGTCTGGGTTCTCAACCCACTTATCACCTACAAATAACCATACCTATTATTGGTAACATTAGTCAATGCAACAAAATTACCCAGTGCCAATTTTTACACCATCGAGTGTCTGTATAAGAGTGAGCTTTTAGACCCACAACTGTCTGTGGGTACTTAATGCTCTTAATCTATGGAACACAGTGGGAGGGAAATAATTTAATACTTCTGTGTTTATGTACAGCAGCCAATAAGAAGAAGGAAGAAATGCTGTAGTCAAATTAAAATGAGGAGGGAACTAGATAGCTACTAGGTTTAATAAGACAACAGTTGCAGTGTGGGAGAATAGGAAAAATCTTTTAATCACAGAGATTCACAATGAGAAAAAGCAAAACATTTACTATGCAATCAGAAAGACCTTTAAAATACTGCAATAACACATAGAAAATCAAGATGGAAGCCTGACTATTTTGGTATTATGCTTTCAAATTAACAGACAGTACTATATCCACAGTTATTTTATTGTGAAGGTAGAAACACACACTTAGGCACCTTAACAATGGAAAGGAATTTGATTTCCATTCTGAATATATTTGTGTATTTAGCATTCTCTCTGTGTCTAAACATTTTTATGAGGGGTAAGTGATTTATTACTTTTTGTCTACTTCATTACAAACGTAGAGAGGAAAGGATTAAAATTTAGCAACACGGTAACTGCAGAGAGAGAGATAGTTGAACTGTATAGACAGAGGTAGGAGTTGCTGCTGAGCATTTATTAACAATAGCTGATCACAGATTACAATGGCACACCAGTGGTATAACAAACAGAGTACTGGGTGTTCATAGCACAATAAAACCTAGAGCTTCAGTTAGGCAATCATGAGAAAGAGAGACACTTTTATTTTTGAGAAAATGCTTAATAATGAATCAGTTGACATTAGGCATTAGTTTTTAGGCCAGACTGGGTAAGCCAATTGTTTTACTTAAAAGACAGATCAGTACTTAAGAATTTGTACCTTAATAGTTACATCACCGAGAGCTGCCATTCTTAGTTTAATAGCAGTTTTGTGCCTTACTTGTTTTGTGAAGCTCCTGGACTGTCATGCTGATAGTTGTCATCAATTACCTAAAAGCAGTTTGCATGTCCTATTTCGTCCTTATCTGTATCATTGCTGGAAGCAGTTGCCTCTGCTTTGCATTTCTGGACATGGTTTTTGTTTGCTTGTTAACTGATTATTTGAATGTATCTTGCTCAATGAAACTTGTTTTGTCTAATGCTTCTGCCATTTCTGGTTTCAAAGACATTTTGCAGAATTTTACAATTATGCAGTTAAACCTTCTGCTAGGAACATCAGACTTAGTCCCTGCATTGTGTCAGAGCATTTTTTTTTAATTTAGTGCAAATGACGTGTTATGATTATAGGCTCTTAAGTGATTCAGTACTAATAATTCACCATTAGCGCAATATATTAGAATTTGAACATTTTACCAGTGTTTAAGCAAGGCTTTGCCTTATGTAATATTTTCTAAAAAGCCTGGTTTGCTTAAGCTAGCAGAGACATTACTTATTCTACGTTTTTCAATTTTTGTTTAATTCAATATATGCTTAACATGCCATATTCAGTTATTGCTGTTGTAATTAAGCTTCTCCATGTAACACAAAGCAATTTATATTATTAAATCTACTATGTGTTGCTCTTAAGTGAGAAAATGCATTTTACATCACAGTGGATGTGGAGAAAAGTATTATGATGATGGAAGCTACACTTAGGTAATAAATAGCAGGAGGCTTGTATACCTCTCATCTGTCCAGATTTTTGCAGAATGTGCAGATTTTTGCCTCATGTATTAGGTCAGTGCCTCATAAAATGTATGGTTTCTGTCCAATCACTAATGACGTCACTAAATATTGACATACATTTAAGTTTCAGACTTCATATCCATCGGAAAAATGCACGATAAAGCAAACCCTGTTATTCAAGCAACTTTCTAAGTTTTAAAGAGCAATATTTTAAATCTGCCCCTATTTTTGCCCCCCCCCCCATTATTTTTGGCTTTGCCAAGGTTTCCTGTGCTGAGAGGTATGTAGGTGCATCTTCTTCACCTGTTTCTGTTTGTTGTGATTGATTTAATATTTTGATTTGCCTAACCATGCTCTATGGATAGCCACTGTTTATATTTGACACTATAGAGACGTTCTTCTGGTTCTGCAAAGATGTTGGTTTCATCTCAGACAGTCATTTTCACTTTAATTCGGCATGATGTAGTCTCCTTTCTTTGTGCTCATTCATCTTTAGTTGTCTTAGCACTGGTAGGCATGGCAACCAGCCTTGTCGTCCTGCATTTATTCTACCTACCTGTGCATGTGCAGCTGATCACCTTCTTTTATTGTAAGTAGCAAAGTGAGAGCTCACCCATAGACCCAGGCACACTTGGATGCTCAGACTGAAAAATATCTCAGCTCATTTTTATTTTAATTAATGAAAACAGAGAGAAAGAAAGGCAGAGGGCAGAGAGAAAACAATGGTATTATCTCTAAATGAGGGTTTCCACTGGCCACAATCATGGAACGATCCACTTAGCCATCCCCTATGGCTGTCTAATGTATACAACTTTATTTGTTAATGTTGCACCCCCGATCCTTTCCCTTATTTAGTAATGGAGGCTGTGAGACATCAAGGATTGAAAAAGATGTGCAGTTAATTAGGCATTAAGCTTTGTAATTAACTTCATTTAACAAGTGTCTGATAACTTTGTTTATATTTTATTCTAGACACGTCAAACTGATCAGAATGTATTTTCATTGATGGTCTGGACAGAATATTTTTTTGTTAGGTGAGACTGTTGAACAACCTGTCTCCAAAAGGCAGTTTTTATGGCTGAACAAATAGATAAATAGAAGTTTGAATCAATGCTTGGGTTGGGATGCCCTTTTTTTCTCACTGTCTGTGTCCAGTACTCAGTATTTTTAGGTGCAGGTCTGCTGTCTCAAGATAAGAAGGGGGTGAAAAGGTCCTATAATATGAGGTAAGGTGCTGTACAATGCCCTTTTCTCATGCTCAGTACAGGAATACGGTACTCTGGATAGTGTAGCTGCTCAGCACATACAAAAGGTGTGTACAACATGGTACAATTTCGGTGTGGTTATCGTAAATGCAGTGTCTGAAAACTTGGACTTACTGAATGGTTCATTGATTTCCCATTCTCATACATCCACAGGGACAGCTAGGTGCACTAAAGAGAATGCTGATACATGATGAGTTCATATTTTGGCTGACTATTTTCCAGCATATAATACCTCACGTTCATAGGATTATTGGACATACAGAACAAGTCAGACCAAAAGACAAGCACCTCTTGACAAAACTGACCCTGGGGCTCTAAAACTTTTTTGACAATTTTTTGAAAGAAGGCTGATTACCTGTTAGTCCTGGTGTAAATTCCAGGGCACCCATGCAACTACCAAAGCCATGTTTGAATGATGACATGGAATCACATTCTGTGATATATCAGGGGAGTTTATTTCAGAGTAAGGGGAGGCAGTGGATGATGAACCTATCACTCCATCTAGTTTTATTTATTTGTTTATTGATATAGATGTAGATCTCAAGTTCTAGTGCTGGCAGCAAAATTTGACTTGCCAAGGAAATGGAAGTTTTGGATAAATGGATTTCTATGGGCACTGTAAGCAGAGCACAGATCTTCCCTCAGAGCACTGAATACAAGGACACGGATTCCAGACTCTTTTGATGGCCACGGTTTTTGAGACTACAGATCCTTTTTGTTAGTAACCTCTGTGTTTTTTCAAGTTTATGTTATGCCTAGTCAGATACATGCTGAAGCATGTATTGGATTCAACAGTAGGTTTAGTGTTGGCAGAATACTGAAGGATAATGACTTTCTCAGTTTTAAAAGAGATGCTGGTAACTACATGATGATCAAAGGACAGGGAGTTGACAGAACATGTGCCAAGATCCCCGATCATGGATTTGTGTGGTAGCATAGTAGGATGCAGTGCATTTCTACTTTCAAAACCCAGACAATATTGAATTTCTTTGCATTTAGTTTGAGGCCTTTTTCTGTGTACCAAAAATTGACTTTAGTGTCTTCGTTTTGGAGAGTATGTGTATCCAAAGAGTATTTAACAGCATATTACATACTAACAACCTCATTGTTGTACTGCTGATGCAAAAAAGGATGTAGGCATATTTTTTAATGCAATTAACAATGTCAGATTACATTTTAATAAATCTGCAGAATGTCCACAGATATAGGTCATGCTGGCAAAAATAGGTAAGGACCATCAGGATGCCAACCTGCATTGCAGACATTGTCTTCTGGTACAAAGTAAGTCTGTGATGTGATAAACCTCCAGGGAGACTGATGGCTTCAATAAACTGAGCATCTTTAGGCATCTTATAATAAAATCTTTTTACAATACAAAAGCAGTACCCAGAAAACATCTTCATGGCAACCATTGAAACCTGTTGATTCTTTCTAAAGGGAAATGTTTGTACCGTGTTGTTTTCTTGTACGTTGTATTAAACTTGAACTCAGAAGTGAGCTTAAAGTACTGGATAACTGTAAAGATCTGGAAGAAAGTGACATTGTCACCTGGAAGCAAACATTTTACTTGACAATTCATTAGCCACTGAGCTTTCAGAAACTCACACTCTTACTGATTGTCAGTTGCCAGACCTGAAATATTCTTTTCAACACTGAAGAAAAGTAAACCATTTTTTGAAAGCATCACGGAGCAGGAAAGACTAAATGTGTTGTTCATGATAGCAACACAAAAAGAAATTATATGTTCATAGGTTAGTACTAGGCTAACTGCCCTTGCGAGCCATTGATAAGCCTAGCCAATTACCCATTGTGAGACTCAAACCCTGCACCCACTTGTTGTTAAGGAGAAACACAACCATTATAGGCCACCCTCCCACACCCTCCCCAATGTAATCTAAGGAACTTTAATCAGAGACTTACTGATTTGTTTGCACAACCTAATGATAGATAGATGCATAGATTTGTGTTTAAGTAAGAAAGCTAAAAACATCCCCATAGGACCAGAAGCACAAAGGCACTTATTTGGTACCAAACTACTGCAGAGATCGATAAGCTCTGTGCCCTCTAAATGGAAAGAATTCCCACATTAGACCGATATATATTTACTGACCGATAACTATTCTACCATCCATTTCTAAAATACTAGAAAATTGTATCCATTCCCTACTCTTATCCTGTCTCAGCAGTAATGATCTCCTCTCCACCATTTAACATGGCTTCCGGCCTCACCACAGCACCACTACTGCTCCACTTAGTTGTACAAAATCTTAGAGAAGGGGTGACCTGTAGATCACACCCTGAATGGAGAATGAGCGTTCTCCAGCAGGGTGTTAATCTACAGGTAATGCCACTGAAGAAAGAGTACTGTGGAGCATATTAAGCTGCTGTGAGCCCGGACTGAAAATAATTTTAATGGCTAATGGCCACCATTATTTTATACTCAGTAAGCAGTGGTTTTGCTGTTTAGCAAGTGTAAAAGTAAAAAGAAAAAAAATTAAAATAAAAAAAGTGTGTATGTGTTTGTCTGTGTGTGAGTGTATGCGTGTATGAGAGTGATAGAGAGATCAGCGGTGCTATTATTATTTTATCCTCACTAAGCAGTGCTTTTGCTGTTTAGCCAGTATAAAAAAATAATTCAAACAGAAAAAAAATGTGTGTGTGTGTGTGTGTGTGTGTGTATGTGCGTTTATGTTTCTGTGTGTGTGTGTGTGTGTGTGTGTGTGTGTGTGTGTGTGTGTGTGTGTGTGTGTGTGTGTGTGTGTGTGTGTGAGTGAGTGAGAAAGTGGGACTGACCACTGGCTGCAACAGCAGTAAAAAGGTTTACATACCTCTGCACCTTTCAGCTGAAGAAATCTGAATAAAACCTAAAATAAAGGGTGAACAAAGGCTCAAAAATAGGAACAGATTTTAATTATTGCTCTTATAAAATTACAAACTTGCATAATTAAAAGGATATGTGTTAACATGAAGTTTTTGAAGAAAATAAAACTCTGAAACTCAAATGTATGTCATTATTTATTAACTTCAATCTCTAATGACTGGCAATAAATCAAACCTTTTAGGAGTGAGGGACCAAAAAATAAATACTTGGATATATATTTTTAAAGTGTTATATTTTGGATATAAAATGCTTCCTCCAACACCATTAACATATACTACAGTAAGTTTGAAACATTAGGTGGAGGAACTATTTTACATCAAAAATATATATAAAAAAGTAATATAGTTATTAAAAAACAAGCAAATAAAGCACAGCAATTTTATGGACAGCCCATTCTCTAAGCACAATAATGCCCTCCAGCATGTGTTATTGTGGAAATAACACCCTTCCAGGGGTGCAGAGGAATGGTGCAGTGGTACAGCAGTTAACGTCACCTCACAGCAAGAAGTTCTCTGGTTTGAGTCTCAGCTGGGGTGCCTTCTGTGTGGAGTCTGCATGGCCTCCCTGCATTTGCATGGGTTTTCTCTGGGTACTACGCTTTCCTCCCACATTTGAAAGACATGCATCTGGAGCATTTCTCTCAGGGTCTCCACTGAAAATAGGCTCTGCTCTAGTCAGACTTTCCTGATCAAGAAATGTTAAATAAATAAATAACTCACACCCTGGTGGGCATTATTGCTTTCATAAAGCCTAAGAGGAATACTGGCAACCTAGTACTCTCTCTTTTCTTAAATATGTCTAACGCATTCAACACAGTATTACACCAGTGCCTGCTTCATGAATTATCTTCCCTAGATTTCTCCCAGTAGTCTCTTTTCTGGTTCCACAGCTACCTCACTGGTATATTTCAGGGAATATAATGGGAGTGGGATCTTTCTCCCTTCCTGTCTGTCTCTGTTGACATACCTCAGGGATCAATTCTATGCCCTTCATTTTTTTCCAAGAAACATCTTTATTAAATTATCATGTATGGCATAGGCAATATAAATGAAAAGCAAACAACACTGACATCGCTTCAGTTGCAAACATACATCACAGCCACCATTGAAATGACTCTAGCTGCAAACATTATGCATCACTTACAGAGTATAGGCAAAGAGAAAGAAATAGGGGGTCCTAAACTGTATACCCTTTATTGTTCAACATTTTTACAAATAACCTTTACAAAGCTATCAAGAATGACTCCACAGCTGAATATGCAGACAATGCCAGTGCGATATGCTCAGCAACAAGCCTCCTACTACTTCATAACATGACACAAGACTCCTTCTCCTCTATTGAGCCCTGGCTAGAGGACTAACAACTGCTCTTAAAATACTAAAATAAATAAATAAATAAATAAATAAATAATGTTTTTAACACCCAAATCTTTGTCAGCACATAAACTATCTTTCAGCATAATTCAGCAAATGATACCATAACAATACAAACCTTCTTGGTGTCATACTAGATGATAATTTAAAATATGATTAACACATCAATCAAGGCATGAAAAAAAATATCACCAAAAGCTTGCCTTTTTCTACTGAACCAAACTTTTTCTCACTGATTTATCTAAGAAATCTTTACTATCTTCTTACATTCTCCCCTCATTTCTCTGTGCATCACCCATCCTGACCAGTTTCCATTTTACCTTACAAAATAAACTAGAGGATTGCTACAACAAAATGGTTAAGTTTGCATCTAACTTCATCATCTTCTTTCATCTGTTCCCATTAGGGACATCTAACCTGCCAATCTGAAATCAACACTGATTAACACTAAAGCAACTAAGCTGCCTCAGATGACCTAATTACCTTATGTACTCCCAACTACAATACACAAACACAACACCAGTCCCTCACTACAAAAAATTCTCATAGATTACTCTCCAGATAGAAATCTCCACTCACACAACAAATGTCTCCTGACCACAATCAAGTCTCACAACAGTTTAGATAACACCCTTTACTCAACCTACCTTGCCAAGCATTGGAACTCTATCCCACTTACTCTAAAACATGACATAATCACTACAAGCTTTAAGAACAACCTAAAACAACACCTAACTTTGTCATGACTATGTTCATGCTCCCATGCTGACTAAACTCATCCATTGATCTCTGTCTTTCTTCCCTTCCCAACCTCATTTATCACAATTGCCTCATTTTTTGTTCTTTTCCCTGCACTTCTTCATCTTTCCTTACTCCCACTCCTAGCCTGCCACCCTCAGTCATCTCCTTTTCCCTACCTCATCATAGTTTCTTATTAAATCCTCCTCTTTTTACTTATCGACTGTAATCACAGCCTCGCCTTAGTGCATACCTCTCAACATCTTAGTGCAAGAAATCTCGACAAAATAAAATAATGGGAAGACAAAGGCCCAAAAATAGGGACAAATTTCAAAAAGTGGACTTATAAACTCAAAAAAGTTGCTAGAATAACAGGATTTGTGTTAGCATGCATTTTCTTATGGATATGATGCCTAAAATTCAAATTTCCGACATTATTTAGTGACTTCAGTCCTCAGTGATTTGCCAGAAAGCTACAATTTTTATGAGGCACAGACCACAAATACGCAGTAAAACTCTGGACAGTTGCGAGGTATGCCTTAGCTCTCTGCATTTTCTGCTGCTTATCTTTTTTTGCTTATATTGTTGCTCCTGCTATTTGTCTCCTGCTCCAGTACTTCTCTGTTCTTTCTATCTGTATGCTCTGAACTACTTTTACATCCCTGATTATAGTAACCCACTTCAATTATGCTAATATGACTAAATTAACTTATGTAATATGTTTACTTTATTGTTAAATATTACCAGCCAATGTATGTTAAAATGATGTTTGTTTATAGATTGTATATGTCCACAGTGCTTTTCTCCTCAGGGCTTTGCTGAAAATAGGACTTGCTACCCAGACAGACTTTCCTGGTGAAGAAAGGCAATAAATGGATAAAATAAATAAAATGAAAAACAGTTTCCAATCTCTATCATTTTCACTCATTTGACTTCTCTGTAAAGAATAAAATTAAAACCTTTAAAGCGTTTCAAGATACCCTTCTCAGCTTTATTAATAATTTATGAAATGACTCAAATAAATCTTTCTTTTGTCTGTTTAGGAATTGTGGACAATGCATGGTCAAAGAAATGGTTTATTACAGAGAAGACTCAGGCTGCTGTCAGAATCTTAAGTTCAGTCAAATTACTGAATCTGATTAATACAAAGTTACTAAGTTGCTATAATGGCCATCTATTAAAATGTCAGCACTTGTAATGTCAAATGCTGACAGACCAAAAAAAAAAGACTGAAAGTACAGTAGAAAAATGAATCTTAAACTTTCCTCTTCTCCTTTAAACTTATTTTCTGCAGGGAACATGTTCCCCTACCACTGATGTGGGGCAAGCCACTCCCCTCCCCGTACTTACATATACCAGCTATGAGATTGCTATAGGTGAGAGAAAAGAGAATATTCTGAGAAATGGCATCATAGACTTGGTATATACAAGCCTGTTTTTTTGACCATTCAGTCTCTGTATTTCAGGACTTGATCATGAGGATCCTAACATTTCAAATGGTTTCCTGTTATAATACTAAAAGCAAAAAAAAAAAAAATACTTTGTATGAAAAAGAAAAGATAAAAGAAAAAGATCAATAATGTTTCATGTTTTGTGACAGTACTGTTTCTACTACTACTGATATTCAATATGCTTTCAAATCCTGAGTCCAGAATCTTTCATCTTCACTGCAGGCAACATAAATGATTCATAAACAGCAAGCTAAGCAAATCCAATAAATGACACGCAAGGCTGGTGAAAAACCAACAACAGCCCAATAGAAAAACACATTCAATCAACTGTGGTACAGCTAAAATTTTAAAGCCATATAGTCCCTATGCATGTAAAAGCTTCAGCATATAAAACATACATGCAAAAACATACATAAAAGACCATAGCTATAAAAAAGTATGCATGTAGAAATCATCCATAAAAGAATGGTTAGAAAATATTTTGCTTCATTTTCAGTATAGATTTAATACTTACAGATGAATTTAAGCCTGGTTAAACGTGTTTTTCTATTGGGCTGTTGTATTTTTGAATTGTATGAAGTGACTGTTGATTTTAACTAATGCATACACACTGAACAAGGGACTTTGGAAGCTTTGTGGAGTAATAAACTTGTGTTTTCACCGACCTTGCATGTCCGTTATTGGATTTGCTTAGCTTGCTGTTTGTGGAACTTTTTTTGCAATCCACGGTTTGCCATAGTGCTGGACTGCTTTTTTATTTTTTGGTGTTTTAACATAAAAGATTCACCCTGCGATTCAGAAAGACTTAGTACAATGCGTATGTCTTATCTCATAAAGTTTCTATTACATGCTAAGCCTTTCTAATTCTAAAACTGCTCCACCACTGAAGCTTGCCCCACACAAGGGCCTTAGCTCAGAGGGTGGTCTCATGAGTGAAGCTGCACGATAATGTACTAATTCAAAGGAGTGTAAAAAATACAATTCATTGACTCTATTTGCATTTTTACTTTTTCATGTTTTCCCAGTGTGATCATTAACAGTTTCTGTGTGTTTTGGTTATGGTTACTGGTTTTCAGCCAAGTATTTGCATCACTGTTTTTTTTTTATTTTTGAGTCCAAGGGAGTTGCTAATGGTAATAAGACATGCCATGTGTTATTTCATGGACTTGTTTGCAAGTCCTGAATTGCTTATGATTTTACAATAGGATAAAAAATGAACACAACCAAAACACGGTAGCCATGTATTCACTCCTATAGGAGTACTTGCAGTACAGCTAAGTCCATCACAGCCTTGGTGGCGGGGATGTCTCAATGTGTGTATGTGTGCATGCATGTCTGTAAGGGCATGAATGGGGTTGGATAAATGCGTGCATGTTTGTGTATGTGTGTCTGAGTCTGCATGGATCTCTGAATATTTTTGTATGGGGCATGTGTGTGTGTGTGTGTGTGTGTGTGTGTGTGTGTGTGTGTGTGTGTGTGTGTGTGTGTGTGTGTGTGTGTGTGTGTGTGTGTGTGTGTGTGTGTCTCTGTTCGCATGTCTGCCAAGGTGGTCACACAAAGAGAGTAAGGTAGGAGGTCACTCTTTGAATGTGTGTATGTGTGTGTGCATGCGTGTCTTTATCTGCCTGGATGGATACAGTGCAGCAGGTAGATAGGGGAAGCTGAGACTGGAAATGTATGTATATGTGTGAATATCTGGGTGATTATACTATGAGGTGCTATGAAGAATGGCAGTGCCTCAAAACAGCATTTGTGAGGACTACAGAACTGATATGTGGCCGAGCCAGGTATGGAAATAAGGTACATAAATAAAGCAGGTGGTGGAATGCAGAAGTCCAGGAAGTCATCAAAAGAAAGTAGTGCAGGAAAAAGAGGGAGATAGAGATGATTGACCAGGCTAGGAAGGAATACTGGTTGGCTAACAAAGAAGCTAAGAAAGGAGTTGCAATAGCAAAGAACAGGACATTAGAGGCACTCTACCAGCTTCTGGAAAGTGACTCAGTAGGTGGAACAAAGAAACTATATCATGTTGCAATGCAAAAGCAGAAAGATAAAGAAAATAGACACCCTTCATAAGGTATACCAGCAACAACCTGCTCATCAGTCTACAGGACATCAAAAGCAGATGGAAGGAGTATTTCCAGCAGTTTCTCAAAGAGGAAAACCCCAGAGAAGTTATACTGCCCCAGACACAGCCTATGATGAGAGAAGAGCAGGAGCCCACCATAGAAAAAGTAACAACAGCAGTAAGGAATATAAAGTCAGGGAAAGCAGCAGGCTCAGATGAGGTCACAGCAGATTTGATAAATGTGTTGTGTGAGATAGGGGAGAAATGGCTCCTGAGGTACTCATAGCATTGTGGAGAGAAAGGCGCATCTCAGATGACTGGAGAATAAGCATACTAAAGGGAACATCCACAACTGCAGACAGTACAGAGGCATCAAACGCCTATCACATTGCATGAAAGTTTTGGAGAGGGTGGTTGAAAAACGAATATACAGAGTTATTTATTTACTTTATTTTTATTTATTTTGCATTTGTTTACTGGGATAGTCCAACTGGATATATGCCCATTTTCAGTGGAGGCCCGGGGAGAAAAGCTCCAAGTTATTAACTTACATTAGTAACAGATACAAATTTAACATAGTTTACAGTCTTCAGTAAAATCACAAAATCAGGTTACATACATTTATAAACATGGTTGACAAATTAGAATAGGAACCAGCAGTTTCACACAGATGCAGATTTTTCCATTAACAAGCTCTTGATAAGCAACTAAGTAAGATCATATACATTTTAGAGACTAGCTGACAGATTTAACTAGGCAAGGTATCCTAATCAGTGGGTAGGAGTTAGTCAGATTTTGAACAGGGACATTGTCAGTGCATTTGAAAATATAGCTTGAGACTTTTTTTGAACTGGGTTAGAGAGGATTCGAGAGTGAGTTCAGCAGGTAGAGTGTTCCAAGTTTTGCCTACAGAGTTAGCAAATAGAGAGTCACCAGCCACTTTTTTGCTTTTGGATGTTTGAATCAGCAGTTTATTGGCAGAATGAAGTGACCTCAGGTTGCTGTATGGATTAATGCTCTTGTTTAGTGCAGGTGTCTTATCGGGGTGGTTAAGAAATTTGTGGGCGATTATAACTTGGTTATATTGGAGCAGACTAGTCCATTCAAGCCAACCTAGTTGAATTAAGTTGAGACAGTGGTGGGTCCTATAGGCCATACCTGTAGCAAATCTAGCAATATGGTTGTAACAGCTAGCGAGTTTGCTATGAGTGGTTTTATTCAAGTTAGTGAATAGGGGGGAGGCGTAGAGAAGGATAGACAGTAAGTGGGAGCAAGCAATAGAAATTCTAGCGAATGGAGTGAGGAAAGCTTTGATCCTATAGAGGGAGCCTAGTTTTTTTAATGGTTTTGATAGTTTGATTGACATGGGTATTGTATTTTAGGGTATTGTCAATTGTGACCCCTAGAAGTTTAGTGTGCACATCTGGGGATATCTGTGTGCCATTATTGGATTTTATAGTAAAGAATGGTGAGAAAGACTTGCAAGTGGGGGAAAAAATAAGCAGCTTAGTTTTGTTGGGGTTTAAAATAAGCTGACGGTTTGCGAACCATTTTTCAACAATATTGAAAGTATTCTGGGTTAGTGTCATAAGATCAGCCAGGGAGGTGGCTGCACAGGTTAAAGTGGAGTTGTCTGCGTACTGAATGCAGGTAGTCTTGGGAGTGACTTTGGGTAGGTCATTGATAAAAACTAAGAAGAGAAGTGTTCCTAGTATGGATTCTTGGGGAACATCTAGTGTGATGGGTAGATGGGTGGATAGTGTGTTCTGCCATAGTACAGCTTGTTGTCTTCCAGTCAGGTAAGATTGGAACCATTTAATTGCACAGTTATTTAGTGAGAGTGTCCTTAGGGTGGTGATAAGTAATTCGTTTACTATATCAAATGCCTTGTAGAGATCTAAGAAGAGGGCTGAGGTAAGCTTGGTATTGTTTCGGTTGTGGTTAATGGAGTTAGAGAAGGATAGGAGGGCTGAGCTGGTGCTGTGGTTTGGCCTAAAGCTGTGCTGAGGGTTGGACAGTAGTTTATTCTGAGTGAGATAGAGCATAAGTTGCTTATGGACACATTTTTCCATTATTTTGGCTAGTGGTGACAGTATGGCTATTGGTCTATAGTTTGACAGGTCTAGTGAGTTACCTCCTTTATGGAGAGGAATAATGTGGGAAACCTTCCAGACAGAGGGGATGGTGGCTTCAGACAAGGTTCGGTTTATAATAATAGAGATAGGGTATGCAATGGCATCTGCCGCTTTTCGTAGATATTCTGGTGGAAGGAGGTCAGCTGCTAGAGTAGTGGGTTTTAATTTAATAATTAGAGATCTAATGGTTAACAAAGATACAGGCTGGAAGTTAAAGGAGAGTGGGGTAATGGCTGAGGAAGAATCAGTGTTAGAGCAACTGGGAGCCAGTTGGCCAGCTAGTGATTGGATGGTCTCTGTAAGGAAACTGTTAAAGGCATTTGAGTTTCCTCATGGGGATTTTAGCTTACAAGCTGATAAGGTAAGCGTGGATGATTGTCCAGGGTGGAGCAGTATGTTTATTCCTGCCCAAATCTTTTGACGTTTGTTCTGATGTTTTTGTTGAAGGTGGTGGTAGAAGTTTTTTTTTATCTAGCAATATAGATTTTTTGGGTCTATATTATATATACAAAGTTTCAAAACTTTGAATCCCATATGTTCGACAACATATGATCGAAGTTTGAAACTTTGAATACATAATAAAACATAAAAAAATAAAATAAAAAAAAACTTACCTTAACGGTCCGAGCAGGGGGGAAAGCCCCCCTGCACCCCCCACACACTCTTACTTAAATATACCAACTCCGAGATCATACTTCAGTGCAGAAAAGGGAAATTCACCCATTCTGCACCATATGGTGCAGTTACGTTTAAGCTTTGACCTTTTCAAAGTTTGATCATATGGTGTCAACCGTATGACATTTGAACTTTGAAAAGTTTGTTCTTCTAATAGGAACCCAATTTTTTAGTATCATTCCTTAACTGTCGAAATTTAATTTGGTCAAGTGGGTCTTTTGAGATACGCATAGGTGCCAGAAGCTGTTAAAAACTGGGGGGGGGGGGCAGAGGGTGAGAGGGGCACTTAGTGATCTAAAAAGGGAAATATTTTAATAACTATTTACTACCACAACATAGGTTCACGTGGAGGACATTTTAAGCTTAGCCAATTCCCTTTTGGTACTTGAATTAACATTTTCTGATTGGTCTTACCTATCCCATGGCTGATAATTGTATATTATATTAGTCCTAGTGAGAATAACTGTGATCATACCATAGATAATTTGAGGGGACCCATGTAAGGGATGCAGAATTTAAGAACTGCCTCTATCCATTAGTGGCATGAGGGGGAATCCTGGAGTACACTTTCTATTACCCATCCTTAGATCCAAGTTGCATTTGAATATGGACAGATGAGCTTTGTTTTATTTTTATGGATAGTCTGTTCTGGAAAATATGTCCATCTCTCCGCAGCATTCAGTTTAAGTACCTGGACTGAGTATTTCTGATGCCATTTGACTTTCTGATGTTCAGTAGGTCCATCTGTATTAGGTAGGAGGATGCCTTGTATGCCAGACATAGGTCACCTCTAAGTACTCTGTAGGATACGGAGTATAATAATACATTTTTGAGGTGGTCCCTGAAAAACCTATTGTTTAGGACTTGTATCCTTTTAGTAAGGTATCTCTGAAGGTATTCCAATTGTTGCATGGGGCTGGACAGATACATGCCAAAGTGGGGATTATACAAAATGATTGACCTAATGAGAGCTTTGTAAAGGGTGACAACAACATCTCTAGATCTAATCACAATCAATTTGTTTATAAGCTGTGCAATATAGAAAGGCTTTCTTATACCTCTGGGCACATGTTGGTCAAAAGTTAGGTCACTGTACACACAAGTTTCCAAATGCCAAACAACTGGTTCAGTTTTCAGAGGGCATTGTCATGATTTTGACACCAGTTATTATTTGGGACAAACCTTCCTGCATGATGGTTAAGTCATTTGGGGATTCAATAACTGTTCCTAGCTTGCAGTCATCTCAAGCATAGCCAGCCAAAGCCTTTTGGTATTTCCTTTTACTTTTGAGATGTATATGCCAAACAGAAAACACTGAACCGTGGGGGGACTCCATTGGTGACTGGTTTCTTCCCCTATTTTGATCTCCTGCATCCTGTGAGCAAGTTGGCAATCCAGCTAGTGATGCAAGTGTTTACTCCTACATTATTCATCTTTTGTACTCAACTGCAAACCATCACTGCCTATAGCTCACCCCCACCCCCCCACTACAGGCAATGCCTAGGTCCTTCATCCCAGTAAACCACCCCAAAACACACCATGCCTTTATACACTGAGCAGAACTGCAATCATTCATTTTGTCACTGACTTTCCTTTGAATGATATGCACTCTTGTACTCCCCACACACACATAAACACACACACACACACACACACACACACACACACACACACACACACAGACACACACACACACGATAAAAACTGTGCCCTGCCCTTCTAACATTCTGACTTGGTCTACCGGTACTACTCATTTATATGGTCATTAGCATAGAGCACTACTTATATGGTCATTAGCATATAGCAGTACTCATTATACAATCATTAGCATATACCTTACCTATGCCTTGTCTTCCAACTGGCCATACTGTATTGTAGCATTTCCTGAATTTTACACATCCTGCTGATTACTACTTGTTGTACAAACATGCTCAGTGCAATGCAGTGGGTGTTTATTAACAACAACACAAATTAAAGAGAGTGTAGTGACGCAATTTTTTTCTAGATCAGTAAGATAAACCTATATAAACATTCACAAATATGAGCAACATTTTTCCTGTGTTTTCACTAATTTATGCAATTATCAACTAAGAATTTAATTGGCTGACTAGGAATATTCAAGTAGGAAGTTTCCATTTTCAGTGTATTTCCAACAATAAAATAATTTAGAAAATGTAAACGATACGTACATTTTATAAAATAGTGGTCAGAAAATTGCACATTTTAGTGATTGTAACATGATAAGACTACTAATAATTAAGTAGAGTAGACAATAAAAGCGATACCATGACTAATTATACTAGTAAAGTGTAATAAGCATATACTCATTCAATCTCTTAGGAATAGGCTTGCATTTGACAAGTTAGAGCTTATAATAGCATAGAATCATACTACTTATATCAGTATTTTAAATAAACAGAAATGATAACTTAAATATAATGATAACAATTACACAAATATTATTATCCATGAGATAAATGGGATGAAAAATCTTAATTATAACAATTACACAAATATTATCCATTACATAAATGGGATGAGAGATCTTTCTTAACTTTTAAGTTCACTGACCTTATAAAAAAACAGGCAGATAAGGAAAGAGCATTTAAGTTTAATTATGTTGTAGTATATTATGAATTCATAATAATCTGTTGAAATATGAAAGTAATAAGCTACACACTTCAAACAATAATATTTGCAAAGATAGTATTTTAAAAAGGGAATTTTGTAATGTGCATTTGATAATGTGGACCTCTTGAGTTTATTATGATCCATCTTGTTCAAATGCTTATAAAATTCCCAGAGGGATTCAGTCTGCTATAAATACATGCGGGTTTCAGAGCCTAGATATATGAGCAGTTAGCTACCTATTTGCCATACTAACTGAAGGAGAATGTTTCAAAGGTAACATTCCTTAGATTAACACAATATACATATAAATGTTGAAGAATGCATGAATTAATGATACTTTGCTGTCACTGAATCCTCCACATTATATACATGGATTAATAAAAATTAGATCTGAAATCATTTTTCATTATAAATATTATTAGTGTTCTAATTCTATCATTATGAACAAGAATCAAATATATGAACAGTTGATAAGTCTAGCATTGTAGACCAAAAAGCCTCACTCTGGAATATTGTAAAACGTTTCAGCATTAAACATTAAACATTAAACATTAAAGAATTAATTTGGCAGCTGAGGCTTGATGCCACAAGAAGCCCTGGTTTAAATGATGGAACCAGTTTGGCTTGCATTTTGAAGGATAAGCACAGTAAATTATAAATCAGTTGATCTACATTCACACACACACTTTTTACATTTATTTTCATATACATATATATTTTTTCTGTTATTTTGACACACAGGTACATGTATTGTGAATTTTTAAACTACTATTCACTTGTACCACAAATTGATTATAACATGAATTTAACATTAAAATTATTTATTATTCAATGTTTACCTAGGTTAAGGTATGCACATATTTATATTTGATTTTAAAACTCAAGTGCTTAAATGATTCATTTACAAGGTAAACATCAAATAATGTAACAATTTATTTATTTAATATAATATTTTAATATTTTTTCTGTGTTTTACTTTTGTAATTCATTTTTTATATAAAGCAACATGTAAAATTGATTTATTTACTTGGAAAGTATTATATACAACTGCAAACACAACTACTTTGTGATTAAGATGTAGTACAAAAAATGAGTATTTAATGCAGTTGTCATGTTTAAACTCTAAGTGGAGGTAACATCAAGAAGTTTTTTATTAGATTGTTATTACTAAACGTGTTAAAATGTAACGCATTTTTACTTTCATCATTTTAACACTTATTATTATTGATGTAACATAAGCATATGTTTAAACAGTTTTTAAATGCACATTTTTTTTAAAAAAGAAAGCATGGTTGATTAACTCAATTAATCAATTACCCAACTAATCAACCTAACAACCCAGCATATATAAGAAAGATCTGTGGTGTATGGAAATCACGCTTGAAAAAGCCCGTTACGAACGGGTGAAAGCGCTTGTGTTGGAGTTTGGTTCGTGTTTGTGGAATAAAGATTTCTGGTTTATTACTTGGTCATCATTTTTTGGCGAGCACCTTTTGAATTGCTGTTACATTTCCAAAGATTTTGACTACAAGATTTTTTACACATTTTTTATACCTGCTGAAACGTTTTACAATATTCCAGAGTGAGGCTTTTTGGTCTACACGTTTTCCTGTTTCCTGGTTGTGGTTTGCTGCTTCTTCTGAAGTCTAGCATTGTCATAATAGGATTTATTGAATAAAAGTTGTATTGTCTTATTTATGCTAAATCACCTTACAAATTTTAGAAGTGGATACAAAACTTATAAGCACTAGCTAACTTACAAACAAATAAAAGCAATGTGATTCTTGAATTTATGCTATGAGATTTCATTGCTGTTTTAGTAAAGTCCCTAGATCAGAACTTTAATAATAAATACAGTTCACTTAATTCAGATACAGACTGCTCAGATACAGATTTAAATACTTAGAAACAAATTAAAAAGTTATTTTCCAAACTAATATCTGGCAATTGTATAAGATATAACATTCTAACTAGCTCAATAATACTAAATCAAGTCTCTCCATAGAAAAATCCAGAAAAGTATAACTGCATGCCAAAATCATCATAAAAGTAAACTTCAACAGGAAAATTTGTACCGATTATAAAAGAAGCATCATTAAAGACTCCCACTTCTAGGCATGGCATTTTACAACTGGACGTATAACCATGATTTGATTCCTTATGCATCATATAACACAACATTCTCTTTAAGTACAGTATTATTATTTAATCACAATACACATGCACGCACACACACACACACACACACACACACACACACACACACACACACACACTACAAAAATACACTCTGACTCTGTTCAAGTTCAGAAAGCAGAAATACCCCCGTTCACAAGGAAACAGCTCAGGTTCAGTGTAGAAATACCAGTTACAAAGCAGACTTCGTTCGTACAGTAAGCAGAAATACTCTGTTCATTTCCACAAAGCATGCAGAAAATGAAATAAAAACTCCAATCTGACAATACTTTCACAAGCAACCAACTCCATTCTGTTTCTATGCAACATGATGCAGCAGTTTCCGTGCTAGCAGCCATTCACAAACAAGCAGCCAACTCCATTCTGTTTCTTTCCCAAACTTTCCGCACTCACAGCCATTTCATTCAAATAGCCAGCCTGAGCTGATGTCAGCACAAAGCGTGGAAGAAAAAAAAAATTAAAAACAAAATAGGGAATGTGGAGGTATGCTTACAACTTTAAAAGTGTGGGGGCTCCCCCTCAGTCTATGGTTCCGGCGCCCATGGAGATACGCCATTTATCCCATGATATATTCCTTGCTATGATTTTGGTTTTGGTTACTTTAGAGAGCCAGGGGGCAGTTATTGTTTTGGCTTTAAGGGTGCGAACAGGAGCATGGGAATCTAGAATAGTAAGGAATCTGGAATTAAATTAGGCTACAGCATCGTCCAGTGGAAGATGCTTTAGGATGGACCAATTGCATGCTTTGAGTTCATTCTAAAAATTAGTGGTGTTGAAGTTCTTATTGTTTCTAATAGATTTATAGGTAATTTGTTGGAGGTTGTCTGCTTTATGTTTGATGATGTAAGTGAGTAAGTGGTCACTCATATCATCTGGGAGGGTACCGGAATTGTATAGGTATGGGTGGTTGTTAAGCAGAATCCAGTCCAGGATACTATCTTTGTTATTGGGTTTGTTTTTTTCTAGTGGATGAGGATATTAGTTGTGTATAACCATGAAGGGTTACATGGGTTGTGGGTGATTCAGAGGAACAGTTATTCCAATAAATATTAACATCACCTAACACTATAGTTTCATGGGGGTATGTACTGGATAACAGTTGTAGGAAGTCCCCCAGTGCTTTTGTATTATTACCTGGGGAGGATATAAATGCAGACAATGAATATACATTTAATTTTGTTAAGCTGTAGTTTTGTAATGAGAGTTTCAGTGTTATTGAACAGGAGAGGTTGTTGTGGGGCTAAAGTGACATCTAGTGTATTTTTATAGAGTACTGCTACTCCCCCACATTTCCTAGACGTACGTTCTAGTCTAAGTATGTTGTACCCTGGTGAGATAGCTTCATTGTCTTTAGTTCCCAGTTTTAGCCAGGTTTCTGTAAGACATAGCACATCAGGTGAGTAGGCTGCTAAGAGGGCATGGAGATTATGGACCTTGTTTAAACTCCTGATGTTTAGGTGACATGTCAGGAGGGAGTTAGGCGGCCTTGTAGTCAGCAAAATGTTGTTAGGGGTGATGGTCTGGGAGTTAATATTTTTGGGTGGGATAGGACCAGGGTTTGGGTGGATGTCTCCATCCCTCATCAGCCTGTATTGTACGGTAATTACTAATTCCAGTGCTTTGTTAATTATTTTTTGATAATATCTGGTTTTGGGGGAGATAAACCTTAGTCTGGTTAGTTGGTAGTTTTTAAGAGTGGAGAAGTCAGGTTCGTAGAGAGTTATGAGTTCATCTGTTTTATTCGAAATTGAAGTAGTGATAGTTTGGGATATGGGGTGGTGAAATCCTAGGTAGGGCTGATTTTCATAGGTGGTAAGAAGATATGGAATGAGCAGTAGTGGTAAAAGTAACAGTATTAGTCTCATTTTGAAAGATAACATAGCACTTGGCTGGAGCATATTGTTTAGGACTATATTTGGAGGAGGAGAGGATTAGGAATACAGAGAGGATTAGTGCCAGGAAAGGGTGATGGTTGTAAGTAGGAGCTATCTATGATAGGTTATGGTAGAGGGGGTGTGGTTTACTGAGCTATAAATTTAGCACCACTGGGGGAGGGTGAGATTTGGGGGCAGGGAGGGGTGCAGAGCAAGCCCGAGCACAGCAGGGCTAATCTAGACCACGAGGTACCTTATGTGTGTGCCTGAGAGGTAAGGAATTAAAGGCTAATATCTGATCATTTTTTAAGCTTTACTGCAGTCGTTCCTTTGGCTTATTCAAACGTATGCTGCAATTATATGGAATACTTTAGGAGTAAATTTAAGAGGAATTTCTTAGTTTTAACTAGAGACTGGTAAATCCAGTCTAAGAAACTAAAATACAGAGTTCAGGGAGTCCTAGGTGCTGCTTCTTAGCGCTATGGACCCAGAAAATTCCAGTGCCTGCTACATGAGTTTTGATAATAACCTTTATAGGTAGTTTGAGGGACAGGTAGTGTAGCTTCCCGTATGGTCGCAAGTAAGTTGAGGTCTTTGATTTTTCAGAGCAGAGCAATGGGCGGATAAACCTGGCAGATGGACAGAGAGAAAGAGCTTGTTCAGGGTGTTATCACAATGTATTATGCTTTATACAATCGTTATAAATTCACTGAAAACACTTATGAGTATTTCAAGCAATGAGGTAAAAAAGACTAAATTATAAAATGTACTATTTTATGATTAAATGCAGTACTCTAGCACACAGTTAACCAGTTAAGCAGTTCTAGTACAAAGATGCAACAGTATTTAATACCAAAATCAGGTTGAACTCGTCTTCTCCAGTTATTAACAGCAATATGTACAAGAAGGAATCATCCGATAGTCAGCACGCAATCAGAGAGGCAAATTTTACATGTGCTGAATTCAAATCACACTTGCAAACTTTACTTGTGCCAGATTCATAGGCTCATAGGTGTGTACCAGGCTTATGGTCCTGGGGTCTTTACAAGCCTAGCCATAGGATTACCCTGGCATAGTGCCACCCGACCTTAGTTCCCAGTGCCTTTGTCGAGTAGAGCCACTGGTGTTATCCCTGGGGTGAATTTTCTGTTTCTCATCCACTCAAGATTTCTCTTGAAGAGGGTCAGTGAGGTGCTCTGCTTGACATGTATGGGAAGTCTGTTCCATAGCATGGCAGTCTCTGGGTTATGAACCTGTCCCTCCAGCATGTTCTGTTAATTGTGGTAATGAAATGAAAGTGAAAAGCCACCAGTCAAGTGGAAAATTTATTACAACAAACGTACTTTGAACACACAAACTTTAAAAACAAAAATAACCAAATGTTATTAAAGTTTGTGTGTTCGAAGTGCGTTTCATTGTAATAACTTTTCCACTTGATTCCGATTGGTGGCTTTTCGCTTTTATTGCTTTACCAGTTTGTTTGTTTTGAAAAGAATTGTGGTAATGAGTTTGAGGTCTCTGGAGTGTGTAGTGCAGAGGGATTGGAATTTCTTTAGATGTAGCATTTCTAACAGAGCTGGGTCAGACATAGTCATGCAGAGATCGCCTCTAAGTAGGCGATATGAGACAGAGAATAGTTGGAGTTTTTTGAGTCTGTCCATATAGGACAAGTGTTTAAGGCCTAGGATCCTCTTTGTGAGGTACTTTTGTGGCCTCTTCAGTTGTTGCAGGTGTCTAGTGAGGTACATGCCAAATGGGGCATTGTACTCGATGATTGGCCTAATGAGGGAAGAGTAGAGGGAGGCAATGACCTCTTTCTTCCTGGATGCAAAACCCTTAGTAATGAGATGTACCACATAGAAGGACTTTCTGACCACAGTGGTAATGTGGTGATCAAAAGGGAGGTTGCTGTCATCCTGTGTTCCGAGATCTCTTATAACACCTTCTGTGTTTAGTGGACTACCATCAATGTGGTAATTCATAGGAACTGGATTTTTCCCAAAGGGGATGACGACACATTTTTTGGCATTGAGCTTAAGGCTATGGTTCTCTCACCAGTCATTGGTCACAGTGAGGCCATTCTGTAGGATGTCAACATCACTTGGGGAGTTAATAATAGCTCCCAACTTGCAATTGTCTGCAAATTTTTTCAGCCAGAGTCATTTCGTGTTGGCCTGGACTTCAGAGAAGTAGATACTAAACAGGAGAAGACCCAGAACCAAATCCTGTGAGACTCCACTCATGACTAATCGGCAGTCTGACTTGGAGTCAACTACTTTCACACTGTGGGTTCTATCTGTGAGCCAGTTTGCAACCCACCTAGTGATACAGGGGTTGATTCAAATCACACTTGCAATTACGTGTAACTATACTGGTATCAGCCAACAATATTTAGCAGTTTTATGACCATATATCAGTAATAAAATGCATTGCCATAGTTTTCCACTGCTGTTGTTAAGCAAATTAAGTTACCCATTGATTACTGCACTTACCGCACTAGGCAGAGACCGGCATCTAGGTCCAGGAGCACTAGAGAAATTAAATGTGGCGCCTAGAGTAAAGGTTATTTGTAGCTTCAGTTTTTTAGTTAGTTTAGGGGGAGGGAGACTTGTAGCTGATTGGCCTAATCCAGATCATGGGGTACCTTATGTGTGTGCCTGCGAGGTACGGAATTAAAAGCTAATATCTGATAATTTTTTAAGTTTAACTGCAGTCATTCCTTTGGCTTATTCAAAGGTATGCTGTAATTATATGGAATACTTTTGGAGTCAATTTAAGAGGAATTTCTTACTTTTAATTAGCGACTGGTGAATCCAGTCTAAGAAACTAAAATACAGAGTTCACGGAGTCCTAGGGGCCGCTTCCAAGCACTGTGAACCCAGAAAAGTCCAGTGTCTGATACAGGAGTACAAGTTTTGATAATAACCTTTATAGGTCATTTGAAGGAGAGGTGGTGTAGCTTCCCATATAGTCGCAGGTAAGTTGAGATCTTTTCATATCAAAGCAGTGCAAGGATAAACAGCGCTAGGCAGAAACCAGCATCTAGGTCCAGGAGCAATAGAGAAACTCAGTTATAGAAAGTTATAGAAAGTAAGATGGGGAATGAGCATTTTGGATTCAGATCAGAATGTAGCACAACTGGCCCGATGTTTGCAGTAAGACAGATAGTTGAGAAGAAGGTAGAGATGAAGAAAGAGTCCAACTGGGCATTCCTAGACTTGGAGAAAGCATATGACAAGATCCCAAGAAAGCTGGTTTGGTCAGTACTGTGGTGGTTTGAAGTCCCAGAAGTATTGGTAGAATTCATGCAGGCTATGTACAAGGACCAAGTGACTGAAGTGTGAACAATGTTCTGTCCCACAGAGGGGTTCCCAGTGGCAGTGACTGTGCACCAGGGTTCATCTCTGAACCCATTGCTGTTCATACTGCTGATGGACTATATCAGCAAACAAGTCAGAGGGGACAGATCAACAAAGTTGCTGAATGCAGACAATGTGGTATTACAGGCAGACTCTGAGCCAGAACATCAGCAAAGCATGGGGGAATCGAAAGCAAAACTGAAGGCACATGGGATGAAACTAAACATAAATAAGACATTGGTAATGGCAGCAAACTGGGAAAATCAGAAGTAGCTGAGAACCTCAAATTGAAGGGAAGATAGTGGAACAGGTTAATAGCTTCAAGTATCTGGGAGGGTTGGTTGAGGAGAAGGGAAGTCCTAATGAAGAAGTCAAAGCTAGAATTAGAGGGACTGCAGCCAACTGGCAGAGTCTCAGGTGTAGTCTATGACAGAAGAATGCCAAAGAAGCTGAAAAGTAAGGTGTACAAAACAGTGGTGTGATCAGTACTATTGTGGTATGGAAACCTGATCAGTAAAGGCAGAAAAGTTGAAGAAGCTAGAGGTGATGGAAATTAAATGCCTGAGAAGGGTGGTAGGATGTTCACTGTGGACAGATGAAAAAATGAGGGCATAAGAGTAGAAGCCAAAGTAGCTCCAATTGCAGATAAGATCAAAGAGAACAGATTACGGTAGTTTGGATACGTATGCAGATAAGTAGAAGACAATCTGGTGAAGAAGATTTGGACAGATAGGAAAAAGGTAAGAGGAAACTAGGACATCCAGCAAAGAGGTGGATGGATTGTGTGAGAGAAATTCTGCAACAGTCCGGCATGAATGTCGAAAAAAGCAGGGTTGTGGCATGGTGACAGTTAACACAATACTCCCACCCCTATAGAAAACATGGAAAAAAAGGGGGGGCTGATGATGCACTATGAAGGTAGGTGATGTTTAGTCTGTGTATCTTTGTGTGTGCATGCGTGTGTGTATGTCTGAATATTTGGGTGATTGCACTGTGAAAGTAGGAAAGTAGGTGATGTTGAGTCTGTGTGTCTGTGTGTGTGTGTGTGTGTGTGTGTGTGTGTGTGTGTGTGTGTGTGTGTGTGTGTGTGTGTGTGTGTGTGTGTGTGTGTGTGTGTGTGTATGTGTTGGATCATGTATGCAAATGTATTCATGTTTTTGTTGGTTTAAAGCTCGTTCTAGTTTTGTATCATCAGAATTATTGTGTAATACTTAAGATAGTGCTGACAAATGATGAGACAAAAGTAGTTTCAGCAGGAAAAATGCTTACTTAAGTGAAAAGTAAAACTACAAGAAGTAAAACTACTTATAATATAATGCACATATAGAAACAGGCATTTTCAAATTTAAAGTTAGCTGACAGTACAAAACAGTGAAAAAGAAAACATCAGAAATATTATAAAAACCTACTCATGCATGTGAAAAGAACAAGTTCAAAAAATAGTATGAAAATTTGCAACACTACAAAGAATATATAAAAATAAAGTATGTGTCAAAATGCCATGCACATTGATACCAACTTTTATGTGTGCTGTACTTATGCAATGCCATTTTAACTACCTGTCCGAATTTCTTTCATTTGTTTTAACCCTCATTCATTACTGGTTTCTACATTTTCTGATCAACTTTGTAAGTCATATTTCCTTAACCTCTCTGAAAGGATCTTCTTCCCTTCCCTCCACCACTTGTGCATACATTTTTACCAACACTTTCCTTACATTTTAACTGTCCACTTTTTGCAGTCAATGTTGTATTCGTGATTCCTTCAGAATAACTAATCTTTTCTTCATGAGCAACCCGTTATTTCAAATATCTGTTCCTGCCCGTCATTTGGAAACTGTTCAGAACTGTAATGACCTTATAACTGCAGGGGCTTCAGTGGATCTCTTTTAGCCTTTAAAAGCAAACCAGCCAACTCTGTATTTAGTCCTTTTCCATATTTTCCTAATTAAACTAGTTAAAACTAATTATGCTTTCATCACCACTGGCTAAACACCTCAGCTGGAAAGCAGTCTGGTACTCATGCTTTGCTGTATTGTGGTTTAATGATAACCTCTAGCACCTTCTGTCCCATCCTAGCCTTGATCTGTCCAGGTGTTTTTCTCCTTTAAGTTGCAGCTCACCATACCTCTACCTGTCTGCATTCCCCACACCTCCTATCTGTCTCCGATTTCTAAAATGTTTACTGAGAGATTTCTAGAAGGTATTGTTGATCCCATCTTATGTGTTTACCAACTGCTCATCTTCTACCCTCCCATAGTACATACAATATAAACAGTCCTATTCACCCGGGATATTTGTTTTGCTATCTATGCCAGCAAATGCTTATATATAGACTCCAGAATGTGTTTCTTCTGCTACCATTATTTATTTATTTTTAAGAGACTGGACCTGGGTCAATGTCACTGAAAGCTACCTAAGATTAAGTTTCAAGTAACAGTGTCACTTTGTTCAAGAAAGCTTGCAATGAAGCTTTTGAGGAACATGGCCAATTAATCTAATATCTTTTCAAACTTAACCATTTGAATACTTTTCTGTAAGTTGTGCTGATGCAAATTGTTAATCTATTTTATTGAGAAAGCCTCCAGTGACCCCTCCCCCATACCACATGTCAACAGAATATCTGCCACCATGGATCACATTCAGTTCTTCTAACCAAATGTTTAATAACCCCTGAAGTTCCATTTAACAACAAACTTACTACAACACACTATAGTTATAGCTATGAGGCCCTCTTTCCAGCCTGAGATCTAAACTACCTGGCACTTGATCTAAAAAGGAAGAAGTTTTTTATCACTACCCTGTGGCAGCTTGTTTCCATTTTTGCCAGCATCAACCAGTTAAGAAGCCTGCTACATAGCTTCCCTCAAGATTTAATTTATGATAGGCCTCTCTCCCCAGGATGTTTTATTCTCCATACATCAAACAAACTAAACACAGCTCATCCTTGAATGTGGTTCATATGTCCACCAAATATCTCATGCACATTGCATAGTTAAGTTGCAGCCACCCCGAACTCCCATTACTGGTGCCTTACTTGTCATTTGCCATAGGGCCCTCTCCACCTTTCTTTCCAGTGGATTTACATCATCTACATTGGATCAGCAAGAATAAATAACACTAAATGGGAAGAGAGACCCCATGATTCTCAGTTGTCCTATCGTCTGCTTTTATCAGTGTTAGCAATGTAATATTCAAGGGAAACCACTTCTTATGAGAATAGAAGAAACCTCACTTCAAGGAATCGAAGAATGAATGTTATTACTTGTGCACCCAGACCCTACATAATGTTTTAAATTGCACAGTTGTTAACTTAGAATCTTGCAGGGCTACCTCTGATATTGCTTTGACTAAAAAGGCGCCATCATTGGCTTCCTAAATTAAGGCATTGCCCCCTCTTTAGTGGAGGTTAAAAACCTCACCATGCAGCAAAACTGAATGAAAAAAATGAATAGGCCACCATGAAACTTTATAAACCTGAAGAACCAAAAATATCTTTGCTCTGTAAACTGCACCTGGTTGCATGAACACATCACTAGCCTCCTCAGCCAGAGCTCTCACTACATACAGCTAGGGAAAAGTCTTACTAAAGCACAGGCTAGAACCCACACCTCTCAGCTCTAAACATCTCTAGCCCAGAGGCTAATATTAAGATGACCTATAACATCATATAGCATAGTTGTTGTTATGAATATTTAAACATCCTAAGATAAAATAACAGTATTATCCAAATGTTACTGAATTCAAGTCTTAGTGTGTACGGCCATTGCTAACACTGTCACTATGATGGCAGTGAATTGCTCCTCCAACCTGTGTATCAATGCCATGTCTTCTCAAGTAATCTAGTTTTAAAATCCTGGGAAAGCATGCTTTAATTCCTTATTCAGAGTGGATGGTGAACAATGATATGGCTTCTAATTAACGTCTTCTCTTTCAACCATTCAGTACATTTTTTTGGTTTATCTTATGAAGTAAAAAGATTTTAATGAGTTACCTTTACTGCAATTCATCTTAACCTTTCGCCCCTTATGTTTAGCCAGAGTTTTAAAACCTTACTTGGAGTAATGTGACATTGTCAGCATGTTAACCTGGGTCTGTAACTCATTCTGAGGTGCTTTTTTCCACTCTTCGTGATTGATTCATTTCTCCCTGTATGGCCCTCCTACTGTTGGTAACTCTGGCACTGACAGCTTATTTTTTTTCTCAGTCTTTTTTCTATGGAAGATTAATTTCATATACCGATCTCTGCTTCCATAACCAATGAGAACAGAAGGGTCTGCTCTGCCTTGGACAGCTTCAGCACCACTGGAAGCTACAAATAAATAATGTAATCTTTCCCTCTTGCTTCCCTAATCACATAGACAAACTCTTTCTTTTTCATACCAAGGACAATGAAATGTAATAGAGGCAATTATGTTCATAGGTTCATAGCAGCCTAATGGCACAAGAGCCTTTACAAGCATAGCCAATAATACCCAGGATATAACAATATTATATCTTAGTTCTCCAGATATGGGATGGGGTAGTATCAGGGTAGTGGGTCTTTGGGTGTTGGAGCCCTGAGTCATTTCACAGATTGCCTATATCCAAAAGGGACAAGGGCAGTACCCCAGGAGTGAATTTATGGTTCCCATTCATATATCTAAATTCTTTTTGAAGAGAGGGAGGGACAGACTTTGTTTTATGAAGACAGATAGTTTATTCCATAGATGAAGTAGCCTTTGGGATATGAATCTGTCTCTCCAGCAAGTTCTGTTAGAGTTACAAATAATGTTCAGGTCCATAGAATGAGTAACCCTCATATAATGTTATTGTGAATATGTGACATTTCCATCAGGGCTGGATCAGAGAATGCCTTGTAGGTCAGGCATAAGTCCCCTCTCAGTAAACGATATGAGACAGAGTAAAGGGATAAGACCCTTAGTCGGTCTGCATAAAACATGTGTCTTATGCTTTGTATTTTTTTTAATGAGAAACCTCTGTGGCCATGCCAGTTGATGTAAGTGTCTGGCTAGGTACATGCAGAAGGGAGCACTGTATTCAAATATTGGCCTAATGGCACGGTGCAATGGCACTATGACTTCTTCTGATCTTGATGCTCTGTCTTTTCTTATACGTTGAGCCACACAGGATTTCTTCACTAAAGTAGCTACGTGGTGGTCAAAGTTTAGGTTACTATCTGTTTGAGTTCCAAAGGTCCATCGCCACTGTGTCTACTTTTAGGGATATGCTATATATTATAATTTGCAGGGATATTTGATGTACTGAAGGGTATGATTATGCATTTTCTAGCATTTAGTGTCACACCATGATTTTGGCAGGAGTCGTTCATCATTTTTAGGCCTGTTTGTAGGATGTCAACATCATTTGTGAATTCAGTGATTGCTCCCGGCTTACAATCATCAGTGAACTTAGTGAGCCGAAGGTCCCCAACATTTGCCTTCACTTCAGAGAAGTATATACCAAACAGGAGCAGTCCCAACACTGAGCCCTATGGGGCACTGCTAGTAACAGGTTTCTTATCGGAAGTGAATTCATTTATCCAGAAAACATGTGTCCTGTCAGTGAACCAGCTGACTATCCATCTGATGATGTACGGGTTAATGCCTAACTCAGTAAATTTGTCTATGATCCCCGAGTAGGGGATTGTGTCAAAAGCTTTGGTCATGTCTAGATAAGTGGTGTGTACTGCTTTACCCTCATCCACGGCCCTGGTGACTTTCTTAAAGTAGTCCACCAGATTATGCAGGCAAGACCTCCATTTGACAAAGCCAAATTGGTATGGTCCATTGTTTGTAGAGTCCTTATGTCATTATTGATCAGGTCCATGATAATTCACTCTGTGGCCTTGCAGATAAGACTGGAATAGTTGATGGGTCTGTAGTTCCCTGGATCAGTTGATGGACCCCACCCCCATGCAGAGGGACAACTGTTGCAGTCCCCATTCCCCTCGGACAAAGCTCATCCAGAGGCTGTGGTTAAGCAGGGCTTCTAGTGACCCTTACAGATTCTGTTTTAAGCTATTTAAGAAGCAACTTGGAATGGTGTTGGGACCCATGGGGGCTGTGGTTTTGGCTGTAGTGAGTGCAGTATGTTCCTTCGCAATAACCAGTAGGGAGATGGTTGTTGATAACTTCATCTCTTACACAACTCATACTCAAATCATAGGATATAATAGGATATAAAGAATTGGATAATCTGCATCATTAAACAAAAGTATACATTTTTATATATATTCATATATATATTCATATAGATATAAAGACACATATGTGTGTATATATATATATATATATATATATATATATATATATATATACTGTATATATATATATATATATATATATATATGTATATATATATATATATATATATATATGGGTCTACCTCGACCAAATAAAATTACGTTTCAGTGAAACGTAATTAGGCGAGCTCTATTTTGCGAAAGTGCATTTTTGCCGAAATGCACTTTCACGAAAAGGCACCTAAGTGAACAGCAATGGGTACTGTTGCTTAGATCGTGGCACAGTGGGGATAAGGCAATATTCCCTTTTCCCCACTGTAGTGCGAGCTTGGAATGAGAATATAAAAGTAGCGAGGGTGTGGGGGGTGCAAGGGGGCTTGTCCCCCCCTGCATAAATATTGTTAGTGTTGTGTTTTTTCTTTTTTCATTTAATTTGTTTTTTGCGAAAGTGCATTTCGTCAAAAGTGCACTTTCACGAAAAACAGCTCACCTTATTACGTTTCGTTGAAGCGTAATTTCGATGGGTCAAATAGACTCATATTTATATATATATATATATATATATATATATATATATATATATATATATATTATGTATATATTTACTTACTTATTTATACACACACACACACACACACACACACACACACACACACACACACACACACACACACACACACACACACACACACACACACACACACACACACAGTATATTGAGACTGTAAAGTCGAATCTGCAGAATACCGAAACCCCAGAACTGTGAAAGTAAACATTGCAAAGTTAAACACACCATATAACACACTACAAATACACCACACTACCCACACTACAAAAAAAAATACACAAACATAAAAACACAAATGAACAACCTACTCTACAAATATGGAGGGGGCAAGCCCCTCTAAGCCTGCCACCCCCGCTACTTATATATTCTAACTCCGAGATCTCACCAAACAGAAAAAGACACCAACTCACAACCAGACATTCTACAGTCCCTCCCACACACATCACATATATGCAAACACCACCACATTCAACAGTTAAACACTCATACTTTTACCTACCTACCCTAACCCACATGTACAACTTCCAAACACACTCACATACACTCAAACACCTACTCAAAACCCTTACTCACTTACCTTAAATTCCACTTAAATCCACACACTAAACCGGACACCATCCACACAATACATTCCACATCTCGTACCATTAAACCATAATCACAAATTCGACATATCCGGATTCATGGTTATGCACTTTAGCTATTCTGAACATTCAACTTTATGGTCTCGAAATACTGAAATTCGATATTTCAATATTTCAAGATTATAAAGTGAATCCATACACACACACACACACACACACACACACACACACACACACACACACACACACACACAACTCATACTCAAATCATAAGATATAAAGAATCGGATAATCTGCATAATTAAACAAAAGTATATATATATATATATATATATATATATATATATATATATATAAAACTAAATTAGCAACTATTCCACGGAGTTACCATGCCACACAAACAGTAGCCAAGAACAGCAGCAAAATCCAGTCCATTAAGAACAGCAGCGAAAAGCAGCAACAGTTGTCAATTCAAGCAAAAAACCAGTGCTGGTATAATATAAAAACTCAGGTTTATTGTATACAAACGGTAAGCGCTTTCACTTAGGAGCTTCTTCAGACCAAAAGATTCAACTGAGCAGAGAACCACATTAAATACAAAAAGAACCCACCCCAATCAATTATGTAAATGAACAAAATTAAAGATACAACCCAACATAACTACAACTGTACCATTCTAACTAGTAAAAGTCTAATATAAATAAAAATACTTAAATATAAATATATATATATATATATTATATATATATATATATATATATATATATATATATATATATATATATATATATATATATATATATATATATGAACATGAACATGGCTCTAAAAATATCTACATAATGCCAATACATAAAAACAATAAAAAAGGAGTATTATTTATGTAACCTCCTTCTATTCAGGGCGGGTTTAATGGAAACCCTCTCATTTAATCCTCTACCTCTATCTGCATGTAAAATGATGATCCAATTCATCTCTCTGTACTCAGTGTAGCTTCTAATATCACCCCCCCCCCCCAGGACTGGAATCCACAGCCTCAATTATCCTAAACCTAAATGTATGTTGAATTCCTTGTTCTGTCACATGTTTAGATAGTGCATTATTGGATGTTCCTTTCCTAATATTATATAGATGTTCCCTCATTCTGTATCGTAGAGGTCTATTAGTTTTTCCTACGTAGAAAGCCCTACATAAATCACACACAGCTAAATAAACAACATGGAGAGTCATACAATTATGGGTCCCTCTAAACCTAAACTTCTTATTCAGGTCTGGGTGGCAAAATACCACACCAGTGTCAAAATAGGGACAAAAATTGCATGAACCACATGGTTCCATATACCCATAGTCTATCCATACTGAACTACTTTTCCTATTACATAACAACCTCTTTAGGTTCTTATGGTTCCGAAAATGAAATCTAGGAGCTTCACCCACTATATCACCAATATCATCATGTACTAGCAAAATGGGCCAATATTGTTGGAACAACTTCGTGACATATCCAGTATCACTAGAATAATAAAGGGGAGTCTTGGTAACCCCAGTAGTATTAATATGTCCCTCTTCACTAAAACATAAAGGTCCAAAATAAGGTTTAGCTCTAGTCTCCCTTAACACTGTCAAATCTTCCCATTGTTTCTCTAATTCCTTTTGTGTGTAGCCTCTATCCATAAGGTTTTTTTCAAGACTAAGCAATTCTGCATGGAATCCCGACTCTGTAGGATTCATCCTGGAGGCCCTCATACCTTGTCCTCTCACTAAGTTCTTAAAAATATAACCGGGATGCATAATTGATTTAAAAAGAAATGCGTTCCTATGACAAGTTTTACAGAAAATGCCTGTATTAATCATCCCTCCATCAAGTTTTTCTATGTATACATCTAAATATTCAATACCATTATGTGAAAATTTATAGGTAAACTTCAAACATTCCAATAAACCATTCATAACTTCAAAAAAACTATTAAACTGAACTTGAGGTCCTCTCTACAAAATAAACAAATCGTCCACAAAACACCTATAAAATAAAACATGTTCTTTAAACCCTATCAAGGGGAACAACAGATCTTCTTCCCATTGAGCAAGAAACATATTGGCGTAGCTATAGGCACATGAAGTGCCCATAGCTACGCCATGTTTCTGTAAGTATACTTGTTCTCCAAACATGAACACATTGTTATTAAGTATAATTTCTAGAAAGAAACATATCAAATCAACCTGTGTTGTTGAAAGCTGACTATGTGTATGCAAATACTTCTGAATAAACTGAATACCAAGTTCATACTAAAAATTGTTTAGAGTCTCTCAGTGCAGTTGGATTCATATTGATCACAGGATGTAAATGTTTCTCTATGTATAAGGAAAGGGGTTCGGTAATCCAACCCCCTCCTGCAACAATAGGTCTCATAGGTGGACATTCAGAATGTTTGTGTATTTTCAGGAGGCCTTGAATAATAGGAATTAGCGGAAATTCAACATTCAAGAATTTATACATCTCATCAGAGATCAAGCCAGCTACCTTAATATCTACCAAATCATTCTTTACAGTTAAATAATCTCATGTACCTCACTAAGCAAGAGTTGGTTATAGAAGGTTGTATCACTCAACATAGTTCACATGGAACCCTCATAGAAAATCTTATCCATGACGACAATCAAACCTCCCTTGTCAGCAGGACGTATAACAAGAGAACTATTGTTTTGTAGGGCCTTCCTCTCTTTAAATGTAAGATTCTGTTTTAATCTGTAATTCATATCACTTGTCCTCTTATCATAAAACCTATAAATCTCAGCTTCAGTCAATCTACAATATGCTTCAACCAGAGGATGATTAACTGGTGTAAAGTCACTAGGTTTCCTGAGGCCATTCACTGAGTGTAGCTCACTTTCAACAACACCTATGTTATTGTGAAACATATAACGTAGCATAACGTCCCTGCAAAACATCTTCAAGTCTAAAATCATATCCTGAACAGTACTAGGACGAGTGGGTATAAAGTTCAAACCTTTACATAATACATACATTTATATAATCCCACTCATCCTAGTACTGTTCAGGATATGATTTTAGACTTGAAGATGTTTTGCAGGGACGTCATGCTATGTTATATGTTTCACAATAACATAGGTGTTGTTGAAAGTGAGCTTCACTCAGTGAATGGCCTCAGGAAACCTAGTGACTTTACACCAGTTAATCATCCTCTGGTTGAAACATATTGCAGATTGACTGAAGCTGAGATTTATAGGTTTTATGATAAGAGGACAAGTGATATGAATTATAGATTAAAACAGAATCTTACATTTAAAGAGAGGAAGGCCCTACAAGCCCTACAGAACAATAGTTCTCTTGTTATACGTCCTGCTGACAAGGGAGGTTTGATTGTCGTCATGGATAAGATTTTCTATGAGGGTTCCATGTGAACTATGTTGAGTGATACAACCTTCTATAACCAACTCTTGCTTAGTGAGGTACATGAGATTATTTAACTGTAAAGAATGATTTGGTAGATATTAAGGTAGCTGGCTTGATCTCTGATGAGATGTATAAATTCTTGAATGTTGAATTTCCGCTAATTCCTATTATTCAAGGCCTCCTGAAAATACACAAACATTCTGAATGTCCACCTATGAGACCTATTGTTGCAGGAGGGGGTTGGATTACCGAACCCCTTTCCTTATACATAGAGAAACATTTACATCCTGTGATCAATATGAATCCAACTGCACTGAGAGACTCTAAACAATTTTTAGTAGATTTATATGATAGTCTGAAAGGAATAAGAGAACTTGACAATGTGGCTTTTCTTACACTAGATGTGCAATCATTGTTTACCATGATACCGAATGAACTTGGTATTCAGTTTATTCAGACGTACTTGCATACACATAGTCAACTTTCAACAACACAGGTTGATTTGATATGTTTCTTTCTAGAAATTATACTTAATAACAATGTGTTCATGTTTGGAGAACAAGTATACTTACAGAAACATGGCGTAGCTATGGGCACTTCATGTGCCAATAGCTACACCAATATGTTCCTTGCTCAATGGGAAGAAGATCTGTTGCTCCCCTTGATAGGGTTTAAAGAACATGTTTTATTTTATAGGCGTTTTGTGGACGATTTGTTTATTTTGTGGAGAGGACCTCAAGTTCAGTTTAATAGTTTCTTTGAAGTTATGAATGGTTTATTGGAATGTTTGAAATTTACCTATAAATTTTCACATAATGGTATTGAATATTTAGATGTATATGTAGAAAAACTTGATGGAGGGATGATTAATACAGGCGTTTTCCGTAAAACTTGTCATAGGAACGGATTTCTTTTTAGATCAAGTATGCATCCCGGTTATATTTTTAAGAACTTAGTGAGAGGACAAGGTATGAGGGCCTCCAGGATGAATCCTACAGAGTCAGGATTCCATGCAGAATTGCTTAGTCTTGAAAAAAACCTTATGGATAGAGGCTACACACAAAAGGAATTAGAGAAACAATGGGAAGATCTGACGGTGTTAAGGGAGACTAGAGCTAAACCTTATTTTGGACCTTTATGTTTTAGTGAAGAGGGACATATTAATACTACTGGGGTTACCAAGATTCCCCTTTATTATTCTAGTGATACTGGATATGTCACGAAGTTGTTCCAGCAATATTGGCCCATTTTGCTAGTACATGATGATATTGGTGATATAGTGGGTGAAGCTCCTAGATTTCGTTTTCGGAACCATAAGAACCTAAAGAGATTGTTATGTTATAGGAAAAGTAGTTCAGTATGGATAGACTATGGGTATACGGAACCATGTGGTTCATGTAATTTTTGTCCCTATACTGACACTGGTGTGGTATTTTGCCACCCAGACCTGAATAAGGAGTTTAGGTTTAGAGGGACCCATAATTGTATGACTCTCCAGGTTGTTTATTTAGCTGTGTGTGATTTATGTAGGGCTTTCTACGTAGGAAAAACTAATAGACCTCTACGATACAGAATGAGGGAACATCTATATAATTTTAGGAAAGGAACATCCAATAATGCACTATCTAAACATGTGACAGAACAAGGAATTCAACATACATTTAGGTTTAGGATAATTGAGGCTGTGGATTCCAGTCCCGAGGGGGGGGGGGGTGATATTAGAAGCTACACTGAGTACAGAGAGATGAATTGGATCATCATTTTACAGGCAGATAGAGGTAGAGGGTTAAATGAGAGGGTTTCCATTAAACCCACCCTGAATAGAAGGAGGTTACATAAATAATACTCCTTTTTTATTGTTTTTATGTATTGGCATCATATAGATATTTTTAGAACCATGTTCATGTTTATATATATATATATATATATATATATATATATATATATAAAACTGTTTTATATGTATATATATATATATATATATATATATATATATATATATATATCAGATGCCCAGGTGAGAGCTGTGAGCAAAAAAAAAAGCAAAACACAGCACGACGGGGACGTCCTGTGTCTGGCAAAAGTGCTGAACTCACTCACCACAACTAAAAACCACAGGCTGCTTAATCTAACTTACTTACTACTGCACAGGATACTCCAAAGAATGATGGCGACGGCAGGTCCCGTCCCACCCACACAGGCGGTGCTTCTACTGAAAAAAAATTACCGCCCATAAGCTTGACGAGCCCTTGCTGCAAAAGCTATGGAGAGGATCATAATGGAACTCATATAAAAAGATTGGGGACCTACAGACACTGGATCCCAGATGTCTTCTGAACTTAATTGCAGCTTTTTTTGAAACAGTCACTAAGGCCATTGATGAGGGTAAGGCAGTTCACAGCCTACCTTGACCTAGCAAAAGCCAGCACACCACACCCCACCCCGGCATCATAGAGAAAAGCTCACCAGCGATGGGTTGCAAACGGCTCAAGGACAGAACACACAGGGTTAGAGTTGCTGGTGCCATGTTCCAAAAATGTATAGTCATACCCTTTGGGAAAAACCTCTCTTTGACACTCACATTGCCAAGATCAGAGGAGAGTCATTGTACCTGTACTCTTACTCTATCAGGACATTGATTGATTGAGTACCCCCATTGAATGAATACCCTACCCGACAACTGCAGCAGTTGGGAAAGACCCAAAAGTTCCTCACCAAAAGGATAAAGGCTCAAACATATGTCATATGATGCCTGCTCCACCTCAAAAATCCAAATCCACCAGAGCCACGAGAGCAAGAGACTTAAACCTCAACACGGATATAAATAGGACATGCTGGAGGGACAGATTCATCACCCAGAGACTCCCTACACTATGGAACAGAATCCCAGTCCATGTGAGGCAGAGCCCCTCACTGACTCCGTTCAAGAGAAATCTTGACGAGTGGATGGGAGATCGTAGGTTTACCCCGGGAATCATCTCTGTGTCACTGCAGGACAGAGGCACAGCAAACTAATGAGTATAGTATTCTCATCCTAAGGGGTGGTGAAAGCCACACACACTCTGGCTAGGCTTATAAATGCCCTAGGGCAGATAGCCTAGTATGAACCTATGAACCTATGAACCTATATATATATATATATACTTGTATATTTAAGTATTTTTATTTATATTAGACTTTTACTAGTTAGAATGGTACAGTTGTAGTTATGTTGGGTTGTATCTTTAATTTTGTTCATTTACATAATTGATTGGGGTGGGTTCTTTTTGTATTTAATGTGGTTCTCTGCTCAGTTGAATCTTTTGGTCTGAAGAAGCTCCTAAGTGAAAGCGCTTACCGTTTGTATACAATAAACCTGAGTTTTTATATTATACCAGCACTGGTTTTTTGCTTGAATTGACAACTGTTGCTGCTTTTCGCTGCTGTTCTTAATGGACTGGATTTTGCTGCTGTTCTTGGCTACTGTTTGTGTGGCATGGTAACTCCGTGGAATAGTTGCTAATTTAGTTATTTTTGTATTTATTACCACAGAGTTTTTACCCCCTGGTGTGCTGGTTACTTTGTTACTATATATATATATATATATATATATATATATATATATATGGGTCCCATTTAGGTGATCGAAGTTTCAGAACTTCAAATCTGATATGGCTGAAACCATATGATCGAAGTTTTAAAACTTCAAACACGTAAAAGGAGATCTCCATACAGTGCAGAATGGAAATATTCCCTTTTCCTTGCTGTAGTGCGATCTGGAGTTGGTATATTTAAATTGGGGGGGGCACAGCCCCCCATGTGGAGGGTTCAGGGGGCTTGCCCTCCTGCATACAAGTGTATTAATTTGTTTTTGTTTTTTTGTTTGTTGTTTTGAATGTTCGAAGTCTTAAAACTTCGATCATATGGTCCCAGCCATATGACATTCCAAGTTTTGAAATTTCAATCATTCAAAGTAGACCTATTTATATATATATATATATATATATATATATATATATATATATATATATATATTTATTTATTTATTTATTTACACACAAGCGCGCACACACACACATATATATATATATATATATATATATATATATATATATATATATACATATTTATACAGTATGTATGTATATATTTATATATCTAGACACACAAACACACACACACACATATTTATATGTATATGAATAATGTATAGGTCTACCTGAGAATATTGAAACCTGAGATCATCAAAGACCACATCATTGAGATAAAATAAATAAAAACTGACTTTATCGACAGTCCAGATCAATGAAGATTTTCCCAGGGTAAGTAACCTGTTGGCCATGAAGGTGAACTTTGCACTTTTCCCAACTGTAGTATAATTTAAGAGTTGATATATTTAGTTAGTGGGGGTGCAGTTTAGGTTTTGTGTGTTGTTGACTGAGTGATTATTTACCCTGGGAAGGTCATTGTTGATCAGGTCTGTCGATGAAGTGGGTTTTCGTTTATTTCGTCTCTGTGATGTGGTTTTTGGTGATGTCGGGTTTTGACATTCTGATGTAGACCCATATATATATATATATATATATATATATATATATATATATATATATATATATATATATATATATATATATATATTATAGTTTTTATATATATATATATATATATATATATATATACACACACACACACACACATATATATATATATATATATATATATATATATATATATATATATATCTATCAAAACATTAGATAAAACATTATTAGATCAAAACATTGTTTCACCTGACACTTGATATTACCAGCATTGTTGACATCTGAATAATATTATATTATATTTAACTCCACTGAACCGTTATGTGCCCATTTAATAATGGCTTTTCTGATGTTGTTTGCACTCATTCAGCTCTATATCATGTCACTGAATCAGTTGGAAGATGAGTCAGCCTTCCATTTATGTTCATAGCCAACTACTGCTTGGTGCAGGAGAGACTGAACATTCTCTAAGGTGTCCAACACTCCTATCAGTTTACCTTAGTCTACACAATTCTTTATCTCTTTCCCTTCCATAACCTATTACTACCCCATTGTTGAAATACAGATTAGCTTCTTGTGCCTCTGGAAGTGGGACTATCAAAAACCTGAATTGCACAATATTGAAGAAAGTATGCTGTAAACACAACAGTGATGGGTGACAATAATGTCCAGACCTTAGCCCACCCCACCCCCGGACCCATGTTAGTGCTTGTTCTGGTGTCTGCAGTGATAGGAAGTTTCAGGGCTTCATGGCTGTGTATCTCAGCATGCTTTTTTGTTGTGTTTTTGGCATACTTTTTTCATCATTGTGCAGTTCTGGTTTCTGGTAGTCGAGCTTTCAATAGTGACTCATTTTTAACACCTATTAACTGGCACAGAAAAAAAACTGTTGGTTTCTCCATCAACTCAAACACTATATAAATCAAATAATCCTTTGGGTCTGAAAATAGTTTGAACAGTTTGTAAATGGTCTTAAAAATGTATGTCTAAACATCATTCAAAAGGGAAGTATATGAAAAAAAGAGATGTTAACAACTCAGCTATCCACTTTTCTGCCAGTATTTCACAAAATGTTGACAGAATGCAGGTCTAGTAATAAAACAGTTTTGAAAGCAAGGCATAAGGTTGATGTGAATGACCTGAGATGTATCTCCCTGGACTACATGAAAAGAGACATGGAAGAGCTCTCTGACCATGTAGCCCAAACGGGTATGACCCTGACCCTGAGTAGCATCCTTCCCTCACCAAGAATGATACTGCAGTATGAAGAAAAAATGATCAATTTCAACAACTGGCTAAGCTTCTGGTGTTATTCAAAGGGGATCCAGTGTCTGTCAGCCTGGGATGACATGCTCAACAGGCCTGTTGCTTCGCAAGAGATGGCTTGCACCTGTCATCCCTAGGCTTTCGAATACTGGCCAAGGCTCTTGCTGCCTCCATAGTGCCTTTTTTAGGCAAGGCTCAAAAGTCAAACCCACCTCCGTAAACAGCACAAATAAAAAAATGAGGGTTATGCCACTCAACGCCAGGAGTTTTAATCTCAAAGTGCATGCGCTCAAAGCACTCCTCAGTATGGAGAACGTCGACATCTGTGCAGTAACTGAAACCTGGTTCAAGGCTCCACAGAGCACCCCAGCACTACCGGGCTACAACTCATACCACACATTTCAGCTACAGAACATGGACCGAAACACAAAAGGAGGGGGTGTATCCATATTCATCAAGGATACCTACACCTCCAGGTTAGTGGCGCAGCATGATACCTCCGAGATCATCCATGTGCAACTAATATCAGGCAAATCTGCAATGCAAATTGTGGCCTGCTACAGATTACCCTCCATGGCCCAGGACTACCGCCTTTCTGGAGACACTGGAAAACATGAAAGTTCTACCGAACACCCTGATACTGGGTGATTTCAATTACCCTACTGTTAACTGGGAACACTATTCAAGTACAAACTCCCAGGTCCAGCACTTCCTGGAATTTATCATCTCAAATGCAGCTGGTAAACTCCCCTACCAGAGGTGAAAACATATTGGACCTGGTCATCAACAACATGGGCGACAGGTGTTCCACACCAGAGGTTAACCCGTCACTTGTTAGATCAGACCATAAACTAATCACTCTGGATGTCCACACCACACCACACCACCACCTCCAACCAAGGAAACCACAGTGAAAACCTTTTCTATAGCAAACTTCACCTTACTTAAGACAGAGGTGGTAAGTTTCACAGCCCCCACGCTAAAGGATAACAGTGTCCAAGATGCAGGAACCTTTACAAATGCACTCTATGAGCACCTACAAGGATGCATGGATTGTGCCATCCCTAGCAAAACCAAGACTCACTCCCCTAAGAGAAGGAAACCAGTCTGATGGACCCCTGCCATAAACAGGCTATACAATAGAAGGAGGAAACTAGTTCAGAAAAAAAGCAAATCCCAAGAAGGAAAGACATCCTTGATCAGTATCAGTAAGAAACTAAGGTCCCTCATAAAATACTCCAAGGCTAACTTCAAAAGAAAAATAGCCAAGGATTCGAAAGATAACCACAGTCTTCTTTAGCTATGTCAAGAATCTAAGTGACAACTTGCAGATATGTTCTGAGCTAGTGCAAAATAGCACAAAATATACTGAGCCTACTGATATTGCCAACATCCTGGCAGATAGATTCAGTGCAAACTTCACCCCCTCTCACCCCCAAAAGGGCCCACAACAATACCGGAAAAGTGTAGTGTCCTGGAAATCACAGACACACAGGTGAAAACAGCCCTTTCAAAAGCCAAATGCACAGTGTCAATGGGGCCAGATGGTGTCCCAGGCTGCGTCTTGCATGAACTACAGAACAAACTAACCCCCCACCTAAACACACTGTTCAACCTCAGCCTCTCCACAAGCTACGTGCCCAAAGAATGGTGCACAGCAACAGTTATTCCGCTCCACAAAGGAGGAGCCACAACTGACCCTGGTAACTATTGCCCCATAAGCCTGACTAGCCTGGTCTGCAAGGCTATGGAGCGCATCATCATGGAACTCATTAACAAAGACACTGGGAACCTCCAAACACTTGACCCAACCCAGTTTGGCTTTGTTAAGGGCAGATCATGCCTACTAAACCTGGTTGACTTCTTCGAGACAGTCACCAAGGCCATAGATGAGGGGAAGGTAGTTCACACAGCCTACTTTGACCTCGCCAAGGCTTTTGACACCATTCCTCACTCAGGAATTATAGAAAAACTCACCAGCCTGAACATAAACCCCTACATCACGAGATGGGTTGTCAACTGGCTTACAGACAGAACTCACACAGTAAGAATAGCGGGTTGCAGGTCCAACTCTAAACCAGTCACAAGTGGTGTTCCACAAAGCTCGGTCCTGGGACCCCTACTGTTCGGCATATACTTCTCAGAAGTACAGGCAAACACAGGAGGACTATGGCTAACCAGGTTCGCCGATGACTGCAAACTGGGAGCCATAATTGACTCTCCGGCTGACATGGACATTCTCCAAAAGGGCCTTACTGAGATGGACACCTTGTGTCAAAGTCATAGTCTCAAGCTAAATGCCAAAAAATGCATAGTCATCCCATCTGGGAAAAACAAAACACCCATGAATTACCACATAGGTGGCAGCCCCCTTAATACAGAAGAGGTAATAAGAGATCTGGGGACCCAGGTAGATAGTAATTTCTCCTCTGACACTCATATTGCCAAAGTAGTTAGGAAATCCTTCTATGTAGTCCATCTAATTACTATAGGGTTCGCATCTAGAAATAAAGAGATTATAGTGCCCCTCTACTCATCACTCATCAGACTCATCATAGAGTACAATGCCCCGTTTGGGATGTACCTCACAAGACACTTCCAACAGCTGGAAAGACCACAAAAGTACCTCACCAAGAGGATTACTGGTCTCAAACATATGTCCTATGCAACCCGACTGGAAAAGCTCCAGCTGTACTCAGTGGCATATCGCTTACTCAGAGGTGATCTCTGCCTTACTTACAAAGCCATGTCCAACTCAGAATTGACGGACATGCTCCAACTAAAGAAATCCAAGTCACTGAGAACCACTCGCTCTAGTGAGCTAAACCTCGCCACAACAATAAATAGAAGATGCTGGAGGGATAGATTCCTGTCACAAAGACTCCCCATGCTTTGGAACAAAATTCCTAACTACATTATGCAGAGCCTCTCACTAACACTCTTCAAGAGAAACCTTGACGAGTAGATGGGTAACAGAAAATACACCCCTGGGATCACTTCATTGGCTCTTCTTGACAGAGGCTCAGTTAATTAATCAATGGGGTGGCGAAAGCTGACACACTCTGGCTAGGCTTATAAATGCCCTTGGGCAGATAGCCTAGTACCTCCCTATGAATCTGTGAGCCTATATGGCATTACACATGCACTGCAAAAGGTTAAACAGAATAACAATGAGGGAGAGCTGAATGAATTTCAGTGGTGTGAAAAGGGAATCAATCAGATGTTGAAAATGAGACAATGACTGCTCTTAAAAAGCATTACTACAAAAGTAATTAATTTCTGAGAGCTATAACTTCCAGCATGCAAAGCAATGAAAGCAGAAGGACCCTGAATAATTTCAGTGGCATAGATTCATCTTATTCAGCCTATTTTTCTATGTTCATTGAATTATACATCATTATATTCTGTTGATATTACTTTGATTTCATTGCTTAACTTGTTTTACTGTAGTGACATTAGATAAATTTAATATAAAACTAATCACCTACCTCTAAAGAAGAAAATTGTGGTTATGATGAGTCTCATATCTGAAAGAATACACATAAAATAAATAAGCAAAGACATTGTGTCTGTATATACATTATAAACTCATAAAAGCATTGCAATAGTTAATGGGGACTGTAAATAGCATTTTCTATATAGTTAGATTTTACATGCTTTTTTCCTTTTATCCTTCTGATAACATTATCTGTTCAGACATCTCATTTCAAGCTTCTGCTATCCACTTTTGTCATATTTCTTTTACTTTTTTTCCCTGGTGTTCTGTACCTTCATAAATTTTGGTCCATCTACTTTATGAAATTTTAGGTTACATGTTATCTCATCACTGTGTGAGAAAGCACAAGCTGAAGCTTTACATTCACCTGGCATCCACCCCAGATAATCCCTTCTTTGTACTAGTAATGTTGTTTTCCCTGCACCACTATTCTTCCTACTTCCTATGTCTGGTTATTTTTTCCCCGAGTGAAATAATTACTACAGTCATGTTCAGAAAGATAACTATGAATCCCCCTGATGATCCCTGTAGTCCATAATACAATTTGAGTAAAACTCTTAGAAAGATCTAGAAGTCACATACACTTGGCTTGGCACACTTCTTAAAGTGAGGCAGTATTATGCTTGAAATTGTGGTGAAGTTAATGAGTTTGTAAATAACAGGATGCTGATACATTTGAAGAGCAGAACATTTTGATTGTTTCATTTAATAACTGCAATCTATCAAAAACAAGAATGATTTATTTATATGCAAAGTTACAGCCAAGCTGCTCACCACAGATCCCACTAGTATACTCCTTTGAAATAATTTGCTTGTTTTTGCAATGAGATATGATATGATTCAGTCTAGAATAGCTCTTGCACTATTATGATGCTTTCATTATATTATTTTGTAGGTTTTTTTGCAGGTTATTTTCCAGAGTCCAGGCTGGCAAGATGAGATTTCTATCATTACAACAGTTTTTTTCTTTCAGAATAAATATACCTTCCAGAAGCATTAACCATCTGGGATGACGGAAGCTACACTAGAAGGACAGGAATACATTTCCAACTGTACTATATTTTATATGAGTTGTAATAATTATACATATAATACATAAAAGTAAATGCTACTATAAAATACAGACTTGTAGATAACAAAGATGGATAAAATGTTTAATATCACACACTTCGTAAATAATAAAAAGCTTTCCCCAAAAGAGCGTTATCGGGTGTGACTTCATATTTCATACACAGACAAGTTGACATAATTACTTACAGATGCACAATGGTACATCATTCAACCCACCATATATTTTGTTACAAGAAAAATCTACAGTTTACAAAAAACATCATTAAAACACTATAAAATATATAAAATGAATGCTCTGTATAAACACATTCAGAAAGAAGGCTTAGATCATAGCTGTAAATTTACAGTCATGGAAACTGTTACTGTTAATCAATATAGAGTTGGTGATAGGTTAATAGGTAGGTACTAGGCTATCGGCCCAAGGGCCTAAGTAAACCTAGCCAACAAGGTTTCTTGGCTTATGCCACCCAAGAAAGTTATTTTCCTGTGCCCCTGTCGAGCAGAGCCACATAAGTGATCCCCGGGGTGTATTTCCTATTTCCCGTCCACTCATCAAGATTTTTCTTGAAGAGTGCTAATGAGGAACTTTGCTTGACATAGATGGGTAGCTTGCTCCAGAGTATTGGAAGTCTCTGGGACAGGAATCTATCCCCCCAGCACGTCCTGTTTATTGTAGTGACAAGGTTTAGGTCCCTAGAGCATGTAGCTTGGAGGGATTGGGATTTCTTTAGGTGTAGCATGTCTAACAGCTCTGGGTTTCACATAGCTTTATATGTTAGGCAGAGATCACCTCGGAGTAGGTGATACACCCTGGGGATCACTTCTGTGTCTCTGCTCGACAGTGGCACAGGAAAATAACTTTCTTGGGTGGCATACGTCAGGGAAGCTTGTTGGCTAGGCTTACGTAGGCCCTTGGGCCGATAGCCTAGTAGCTACCTATGAACCTATGAACCTATATGCTACGGAGTAAAGCTGGAGTTTTTTGAGATGGTCACTGTAGGGCCAGTAATCCTCTTTGTGAGGTACTTCTGTGGCCTTTCTAGCTGCTGCAAATATCTTGTGAGGTACATTCCAAAAGGGGCATTGTACTTTATAATGGGTCTAATGAATATCGAGTAGAGGGGAACAATGACCTTTTTTTTTTCCTCTATGAGAACCCCTTTTGTGATGAGGTGTGCCACATAGAATATAATTTTGCTATACTAGCAAAAAATTACGATACTAGCAAAAAATTACGATCCCTCATAAAATCCTCCAAGGCCAGCTTCGAGAGAAAAATTGCACAGGACACTAAAGACAATCATAAGGCTTTTTTCAGTTATGTTAGGAACCTGGGATGCAACTCCCAGACTTGTTCTGAGTTGATTCTAAACGCCAAAAATTACACTGAACTCACAGACATCACCAATATCCTGGCAGACAGGTTCAGTGCAAACTTCTCCCCCCCTCCCCCCCAAAAGAGCAAGTATCTATCCCGGCAGAGTGCTGCCTCCCAAACATCTCTGATGCTCAGGTGAAGGCCACCCTCTCCAAAGCAAAAAAGACTGCTTCCATGGGAAAAGATGGCGTTCCGGGTTGCGTCCTACATGAACTCCAAGAAGAACTAATCCCTCAAGTAAAACTGCTGTACAGTCTCAGCCTCACTACAGGATATGTGCCCAAAGAATGGCGTACAGCAACAGTGGTCCCACTCCACAAAGGTGGCGCCTCTGCAGACCCTGGAAACTATCGCCCCATAAGCCTGACTAGCCTAGTATGCAAGGCTATGGAGAGGATCATCATGGAACTCATAAACAAAGACATTGGGGACCTACAGACACTAGATCCTACCCAATTTGGCTTTGTCAAGGGCAGATTCTGCCTTTTGAACCTGGTCGACTTCTTCGAAACAGTCACCAAGGCCATAGATGAAGGGAAGGTAGTCCACACAGCCTATCTGGACCTCACAAAAGCATTTGACACAATACCCCACTCGGGCATCATAGATAAGCTATCCAGCCTAAATATAAACCCCTATGTCACAAGATGGGTTGCAAACTGGCTCAAAGACAGAACCCACAGAGTCAGAGTTGCTGGAGCCATGTCAGACTCGAAACCGGTCACAAGTGGCCTCCCACAAGGTTCTGTCCTGGGACCTCTCTTGTTCGGTATTTACTTTTCTGAGGTACAGGCCAACGTGGGAGGACTATGGCTCACCAAGTTCGCAGATGACTGCAAACTGGGCGCCATAATTGACTCTCCAGCTGACACAAACATCCTTCAAAAAGGTCTCGCAGAGATGGATAACTGGTGCCAGAGCCATGGTCTAAAGCTAAATGCCAAAAGTGTATAGTCATACCCTTTGGCAAAAACAATGTGCCCACAAATTACCACATAGGTGGTAACCCATTAAGTACAGAGAAAGTAATTAGGGATCTGGGGACCCAAGTTGATAGCAATCTCTCCTTTGACAACCACATTGCCAAAGTGATTAGAAAGACCTTCTACATAGCCCACCTCATCATGAAAGGATTCACATCTAGATCAAGAGAGGTAATCGTGCCCCTTTATTCGTCCCTCATCAGGCCCATCATAGAATACAATGCCCCCTTTGGGATGTACCTTACCCGACACCTGCAGCAATTAGAAAGACCCCAAAAGTACCTCACCAGGAGGATCAAGGGACTCAAACAGATGCCATATGCTGCTCGGTTAAAAAAACTCCAGCTCTACTCAGTTGCATACCGCCTACTTCGAGGCGATCTATGCCTGACATATAAAGCTATGTCCAACCCAGAATTAATGGACATGCTCCACCTCAGTAAATCTAAATCCCTTAGAGCCATGCACTCGAGGGACTTGAACCTCAGCACAGAAATAAATAGGACATGCTGGAGGGACAGATTCATAACCCAGAGGCTCCCTTCACTCTGGAATAGAATTCCAATTCATGTTAGGCAGAGCACCTCACTGACTCTCTTCAAGAAGAATCTTGATGAGTGGATGGGGGATCATAGGTTTGTCCCGGGGATTACTTCCGTGTCACTATTAGACAGAGGCACAGTAAACTAAACTTTAAAAAGGGCACAGTATACACAGATCAAGGGGTGGCATAAGCCAAACACAATCGGGCTAGGCTTATAAATGCCCGAGGGCAGATAGCCTAGTATGAACCTATGAACCTATAGAAGGATTTCCTGACTACTGTTGTGATGTGATTATCAAAGGAGAGACTACTGTCCACCTGGGTCCCAAGGTCTCTTATCACACATTCGGTGTTAAGTAGACTGACGCCTATGTGGTAGTTCGTGGGTACAGAGATTTTACCAAAGGGGATGACAATGCACTTTTTGGCATTGAGCTTGAGGCCATGGCTCTGGCACCAGACATCTGTCTCAGTCTGAGGCCCTTCTGTAGGATGCCTACACCATTTGGGGACTCGACTATGGCTGCTAGTTTGCAGTCATCTGTGAACTTTGTTAGCCAAAGGCTTTCTGTGTTAGCCTGTACTTCAGAGAAGTAGATACCAAACAGAAGAGGTCCCAGGACTGAACCCTGTGGTACTCCATTTGTCACTGGTTTGAAGTCAGATTTGGAGTGTGCAACTTTTACAGTGTGGGTTCTGTCAGTGAGCCAGTTGGGATTTATACCTAGTTTAGTGAGTTTAGCTATAATTCCAGAATGGGGGATGGTGTTGAAAGCCTTGACGAGGTCAAGATAGGCTGTGTGAACCACCTTACCCTTGTCTACAGCTTTGGTGACTGCCTCAAAGAAGTTGATCAGGTTCAGGAGGCATGATCTGCCTTTCACAAACCTGAACTGGGTGGGGTCCAGAGTTTGGAGGTTATCAAATGTCTTTGCGTATGAGTTCCATGATGATACGTTCCATGGCCTTACAGAACAGGCTCATCAGGCTAATAGGGTGATAGCTCCCAGGATCAGTGGTGGCTCCCCCTTTGTGGAGTGGGATAACTATTGCTGTGTGCGATTCAGTGGTCACAAAGCCTGATGTTTATGATTGAACATGGTGCTTGGGTAGGGAGTCAGTTTGTTCTAAAGTTCGTGTAAAATGCAGCCTGGGATGTTGTCAGGGCCCATGGACGCTGTGTTTTTGGCTTTAGAGAGTGCAGCTTTTACATGCTTAGTTGTGATTACAGGGACTCTGCATTTTTCCTGTATAGATATGGGCCCATTAGGGGTTGAGAGGGGGGGGTAATGTTAGCACTGAAACTATCTGCCAGGATGTTGGCAATATCAGTTGGTTCTGTAATTTTCATGCTGTTGTTCTGTAACTCAGAGCAGTTCTGGGTGTTGCCATTGAGATTCTTGACATAGCTATAGAATGCTTTGTGGTTGTCCCTAGAATCAGTGGCAATTTTGTTTTCATAGCTAGCTTTGGAAGATCTTATAAGAGATCTCATCTTCTTACTGAGGCTGACCAGGGAGCTCCTCCACTCATGGGATTTTACTCTCTTTTGCAACAGTTTCTTCCTTCTGTTGTAGAATTTGTTTATGGCAGTGGACCACCAGATTGGCTTCCTTTTTTGGAGGATAGCGTGTTGGTTTTGTTTGGGATAGCACGATCCATGCACTTGTGTAAGTGCTTATAGAGTGCATTTGTGTAGGATTCAGCAGTCGTAACTGTATTGTTCATTTGCATGAGTATCATGAAGTTCATCACTTCTGTCTTAAGAAGCATGAAGTTGGCTTTGGAGAAATTGTTTACCATGGTTTCCTTAATGGGGGGTGGGGCGGGATGTGGATATCTAGGGTGATTAGCTTATGGTCAGATCTGACTAACGAGGAGTTGACTTTAGGTGTGGAACTCCGGTCACTCATGTTGGTAATGAGTAGGTCTAGGATATTGATCCAGGGCATTGGAATTTATGAATTCCAGGAAGGGTTGAGCAAAGGAGTTGGTACATGAGTAGTTTTCCCAGTTAATGGTGGGGTAGTTGAAATCCCCCATTATTAGGGTATTTTGTTGAACCCTAATATTTTCCAGTATATCAAGAAAAGAGGAATGAGAATCCTGGGGCATGCTGGGGGATCTGCAGCAAACTAAAATTTGGATTGCAGTTTTGCTCAGAGTTAGTTGCACTTGGATAACCTTGGATGTATTATGTGGAGCAACTAGCCTGGAGGTGCGGATATCCTTAATGAATATGGACACACCTCCGCCTTTGGTGGCCAAAAAGTGTTGTACGAGTTATAGCCTGGTAATGCAGGGGTGCTCTCTGAAGCCTTGAACCTGGTCTCAGTCACTGCACAGATATCGATGTTCTTCATTTTAAGGAGTGCCTTGAGGGAGTGCATTTTGAGATTTAGACTTCTAGCATTGAGTAGCATTACCGTCAGTTTTTGCTTGCCTGTTCCTGTTATGGTGGTGAATTTGTCATTTGAACCTTGCCTAAAAAGGTCACTATAGGGGCAGCAAGATCCTTAGCCAGTATCCCGAATCCCAGGGGTGACAGGTGCAGGCCATCTCTGGTAAAGCATTGTAGCCTATCGACCATGTCATCCCAGGCAGACAGATACTGGATCCCCTTAGAATGACACCAGAAGCTTAGCCAATTGTTGAAGTCAATCATTTTGCCCTTGTACTGCGGTATAATTCTGGGTGATGGCAGTATGCTACTCAGGGCTAGGGTCATACTTGCCTGGGTTACAGGATCGGATCAGAGCTCTTCCATGTCTCTTTTCATGTAGTCCAGGGAGGTACATCTCAGGTCATTCACGCCAACATGGACAATGACAGAGTCATATTTGTACTTGTTGGGAAGTGACCTGAGTGTGTGGGTTATGTGGCGGATCCTGGTACCCGACAGGCAGCTGACAGTAACATTCTCCTTGTTTAGCCTGGTGAGTGGGACATCAGTTTGCCTGACTACAGAGTCACCTATAACTAGTGTGTTGGGTACATTGTTTTGCCTTATGGGCTGTGGTTAAGTGGCACACTGAGTCTATGGGCTATATGTCATTTGGGTTGTGTTGGGAGTGGAGGTTGCTTGTGTTTCTGCTTTGGAGGTCTCTGTTGCTTGAGATGATTATTATTGAGAGCCTCCGTGTATGTTTTTGTGTTTCTATGTGATATTGTTAATAAAACTGAAAGAACTGAATATAAATGGATTCATCTGCTGAGAACAGATAGCCTTCCAGGACTGAGTACGTATGCCTATTTAATATGTGTAATAAAGGCAAAGCCTATAAAATGAGTTTATTTTCTGAAAATGTTCATCCACACAACACCTGCTGTAACTGGGAGTCTCCTGTACTGCATGCCTGTACTCTTAAGGTTCTATAAATCTGCAGCACGTCTCTGAAATGTCATAGACAGCTTTGACTCCACTGTAAAACAAAGACACAACACTCAGCAAATGTGGTAAAGGATAGAGTGACAGCGGCTTCACTGATATTCAGGTTGGGGATACATAGGTACATGCACCACTCCAGATACAATCAAGAACTTGTAGCTGCCCTTGTGAGGGGTGACAGATCTTAGGAATTTCCTTTCATCTTGGGAAGATGCAGAGAGACATCGTTGAGCTCTTTGCTCATGTCTTCAAAGAAGGCAAGTCTATGGCTTTGAGCCGCATTTTACCTTCATCAAGAATGATGCCTAAATTCAAGAATAAAATCATTGATTTTAGTAGTTGGCTAGAACACTGCTGCCATTTTAGGGGGATGTAGTGTATTTTGTGTGTGTGTGTGTGTGTGTGTGTGTGTGTGTGTGTGTGTGTGTGTGTATGCGTACGCCCCTGTGGTGTTACAGGAGGCAAATTTTGTGTGAAAAAATATCTGCACTTTTAATGGAAGTTAAATTATGTGACTTCATATTTAGTGAAGGCACATTCTCACAGAATGAATATAATTTAGGGAGATAACCAAAGTAAGGGGAGATTATATTATTTCTATGGTGTTTTATAAATTAAATGAAGGCAAAACCACATACCAGCTTTTGTAAATGTTACATTAATGAAATTTCAAAGTACGGACATTGCAAGTATCAGATTTCGTTATTAACAAGCATGTACAGTTTACTTCTCATGGTAACAAATTCAGATACAGAATGCATAATTATGTAAAAATATTGTGTGTGCTATTTGTAAAATAAAATCTAAAACTGGTGTTAGACCCTAAAAAAGATGTTTTGATTCATTTGACATGCTCAGACAGAAAATGAATTAATGTATTGTATATGTGCACATCTTTGATGAATGAATGTATTGTATATGTGCACATCTTTGATGAATGAATGTATTGTATATGTGCACATCCTTGATGAATGTGTGCACATCCTTGATGAATGAATGTACTGTATATGTGCACATCCTTGATGAATGAATGTATTGTATATGTGCACATCCTTGAGGAATATGTGCACATCCTTGATGAATGGATGTATTGTATATGTGCACATCCTTCATGATTGAATGTATTGTATATGTGTGCATCCTTGATGAATGTGTGCACATCCTTGATGAATGAATGTATTGTATACGTGCACATCCTTGATGAATGAATGTATTGTATATGTGCACATCCTTGATGAATGAATGTATTGTATATGTGCACATCCTTGATGAATGAATGTACTGTATATGTGCACATCCTTGATGAATGAATGTATTGTATATGTGCACATCCTTGATGATCAGCCCAGTTTCTTATTTTCCCATGACCACTGGCAACGCTGCTCGACAGGGAAGTGATGGTGACAGTTTTTATCCTCCTTCTCCTCCACTTGGATGTGGCTATGACAGTGACCTGTGCCACCACATCCCTCATGAGGCCTAGCAAGACAGTTTCTCTGGACTCCATGGCCTCTCTATTGCATTGGTAATGTTGGGTAACATCCTAATCGGATCCACACACCACACTAATCTTCTCCATGTTGGCATGGGAAGCAGAAGGCTGTTCCCAGATGATAGCCATACCATCTGTTGATTAAGGCCTAGTGCTATTTGCATATCAGTGGCCAGGCATGACTTGTGATGGCACCTGCAGCCCCTGCTAGGTTGCTGTAGAATGGGTACAGTCACATCAGATGTAGTGTGCTCTTCTTCGGCTGCTGCTGCCATGCAGGGAACAGTGTTGGTGTTTTCAGTCACAGGACAAGGGAGGCCCTCTTGAGCGGAATGGTGAGTGCTCTCTTCCTGTGTTGGAGAGGCTGTATCTTCACCTTGAACAATGATTTCAGAACCACCCAGGAAGGAGACACAATGCCTGTGGATCATCGGACAATGACTCAATGTAATTCAATCTGTGTCACTATAAACTGCATGTTGCTAACATCAGCTTGTTGTCCTGACCCAGCCTGAATAGTTGTCACTGTAGCTGTAGCCTAACGTGAATATCTAATACAATGCAGTGCAATACAATACAGAACAGAGTGAATATGAATATACTTTACATGTGAGACTCTGTGTTGTGCACACAAACAGTGGTACAGAATATGCAAGTGAATGTTGCAGGGATGTTAAACAGATAGTTACAAACAGTGGCTTATTGCAGGTATGCTCAACATTCCTGATTTGAGAAGGACTAGTAAATACAGTAGATGTCACTTATGTGCTTTGCTATGGACAGAGTGATACTCCAAAGATATCCCAGACCAGTGGTATAGACAGGCATGTGCATGGATACAACTGGGGTGGCTGTAACACAGAGGCCCACAGAGATAGATGGGGAAGGGTGGGCTTCACAAACAGCAACAATAGGAGCCACTTAGAGGATCAAAGGTAACGATGGGCTAATGGACTATGATGTTGAACTTATGCATGAGAATGCCCACTAGAGGTTTCCCACAGAATATGTACACAGAATGTCGTTTTAGAACACATAGAACAGAAAAGGGATATGTAGCCCTGATAACGGGCTACTGTCCCACAAAGATACAGAGGATGTACAGCTACATATGTAATATGTATGGGCTATATGTGGGTATGGGATGCAGGTAACCATGTAAAATATTACTCTCTGTACATACACACTGTTCCAATGCAAGGGCTCCATGCATAGCAATCCTGAAATATACTTTTACCTGCAGAACACTGTGTCTCTCCTGAAGGTTGTGTCTTCTTTGAAGTGTGTGACTCTGCTGCCAGAAACTAATTTCTGGTGGACTGGTGCTGCTCTTTTTTTTTTTTTTTTTTTTTGTGCATGGTATTGGCATTTAAAATGGTGGCATGCCTGACACAGCCACAGCAGTTTGCACAGTATGTATTCAAATGAAGCTAGGTTCCATTTTTGTCTAGAAATGGTGTATTTCAGAGAAGAACACGGGTAATATTTTGTGTAACTAAGTTCCACTGTGTGCTGGCAATACACCTTGCTTGTGGAATCATGCATGCTGCCTCTACCTGCATGCATGCTGTGCTTCATGGCAGTACTAGACTGTACTGCTCTCAGCTCAGGATTCACATTTCCAGCCGCAGCATTGTTTCACATGACATTCATGGTGATGGTTGCCATTGCTAAGGACCCACAGAGAGCACCTATTTGGCATGCTTAGGTGTCCAAGATTATGGTCAAATCAGATCAGTGTTCTTCCCCAGTTAACAAAGAATGAATAAAATAAAATGAAATGCTCTGTCTTACACAGCCAGTTCAGGGAATGGCCTCTGTGACCCTATATGGGTTCATTGCAGGAGATGGCTGGACTGTTTGACCTGGCAAAGCTTATGAACATGACAAGTGGTGTTCCCTGGACCATTTTGTAGTGTAGGCACCAGTGCTATGAGTTGCAGTGCTACCAATCATAAGATCTCCAGCAGTGGGAAGCAGATTAGACAGGAATACCCTGAGTGGGATAGTAAGTATTTTTCATTTCAAAGTTTTTAACACTGCACTTATAAACTTTTTTTCACTCATTCAAAGCAGTGTTATTAATAAAGGATATTTCTTCTGACAAGCACCAGGGAAACCATTTCAAATGTCAGGACCCACTACAGCAAGTCCCAAAACATGAAGATTGATTGGCCATAAAAACAGGCTTACATAGACTAAGTCCAAGATGGACATTTCATGGAATATTCCTTTTCTCTGAGCTATGGCAGTCTCGGAGTAGTTGGTATATATAGATATATATATATATATATATATATATATATTTTTTTTTTTTTTTTTCAGGGAGGTTGGCCCCCCATATCAAGGGGTGTAGAGGGGCATACTCCCTGCAAAGAAGACGTTTAAAGGAGAAGAGCAATGTTTGAGATGTGCTTATCTACTGCAGTGTTGCTCTTTTTTTTGGCATGTTGGCACTCACCATTTTAGTGCCAACATTTCAATTAGGCCATACCAGGACATGCCAAGTAGGCTGCTCTGAGGGACTGTATCTGTACTGTGCCTACTGCTTGCTTATGTGCAATGGCACTGCTGCATACTCTCAGGTATCAGACAGCTGTTCTGTTGAGAAGCTATAGGTACAAAAATCAAGATTCTGTTATTTTGCCCCTACTTATTCATTACAGTTGCTAACCTGGTAGGCACACTGGTCCATAGATCCTTTTCAGATGTAAACATCAGGCCCATTGTGTGAAAATCACAAATTACAATATCATGAACAAATACAGAGAAGTGGTCATCCATCAACCATTACAATGATGTGATCAGGTCTGGAAATTCAAAAGTAGAAACAAAAATATATTACCATAATTGACAAACAACAGTAGCTCAGTAGGGAACACACTTGCCTTTGTTGCAACAGGTTGTGGTTTCTATTCCCCTACTAGGTGTCTGAATTCATTTTCTAATAGTGACAATGCAGTGCAGTGCTACAATCCTTTGGGTGACATGTTAAACTGAAGCCCGATCTGTCTGAGTTGGTGGTAGCTGAGGTGGAAGTAAATAATCCCACAACACTTATCAAAAAGAGGAGGGGAACTCCTCTGGTGCACTGTCCAAATTTCTGTTAGTTAGTATGAATACCAGCTTGGGTCTATCCTGAAAAGGAGGCACTGGCCCAATGGGATTAACCTGGACAACAAACTGTAAATAAAATATAAATAAAAAGTGTTGTAGTGAAAAATGCATTAAAAGAACAGAATAAAAGTCATGGAGAAAAAGAAAACAGCATGAAGGGAAATAATAGCAAAATAGCTTTGGGATGTTGCTAGTTATTAGGTGAATAAGGCTGTTAATTTTTGTAGCGTACTCAGTGTTACTAAGTCATCACCATCATCACCAATCCCCTTTTTCCCAGTTCCCACGGGGTCAGGATGTCATGTCTACTGGCATCACTTCTCTTTATTCAGAACTACTTTCTTACCTTCTTTGACAGTAATAGCTACCCATTTCAGGTCTTCCCACAAGTAATCTATCCATCTCTTCAGTGCATGTCTTTGGCTCGTCATACTGTCTTCTTGTCTCTCCCAAATTAACTTTATGAAATCATCTTTTCCTTTCCTGCACACGTGGTCAAGCCTCTGTAATGTGCTCTCCCTGGCTTTCTCAGTAACCGGGGCTACTTTGGCTTCTGCTCTGATGTCCTCATTCCTTTACCTGTCTCACAGTGTGCATCTTACTAGCTCTCATGGGATCTTCATTTTCATCATCTCAAGTTTCCCCAGTTGCTTTACCTTCACGGCCCAAGCGCTTTGTGCCATACAGAAGGACTGGTCACAATGCTATTTTGCAGACATCACTTTTCAGCCTCTTTGACATTCTTCTGTCACATGCTACCCCTGACACTTTTTATGAAGTGGTTGCAGTGCCTTTAATTCTAGCTTTCATCTACTTATTCATACTTCCATTCTCTTCAACCACACCTCACATATACTTGATGCTAATAAACTATTCCACTTTTTTCCTTTTATTTTAATTTGAAGCTTCTCCTGATTCTCCAATTTGCTGCTATGGTCAGTGTATTGTCTGTACTCAGTTTCATAGGTTCATAGGTTCATAGGTTCATACTAGGCTATCTGCCCAAGGGCATTTATAAGCCTAGCCCATAGTTATTTGGCTTTCGCCACCCCTTTAGTTTGAATAAAACTATGCCTATTATTTTGCTGTGCCTCTGTCAAGCAGTGACACTGAAGTAATCCCTGGGGTATATCTGCGATCCCCCATCCATTGGTCAAGATTCCTCTTGAACAAGGCCAGCGAGGTGCTCTGCCTCACATGTACTGGGATTTTGTTCCACAGCATAGGGAGTCTCTGGGTGATGAATCTGTCCCTCCAGCATGTTCTATTAATAACCGTGTCAAGGTTTAAGTCTGCCGCCCTTCTGGTTCTGAGGGATCTAGATTTTTTGAGGTGAAGCATATTCATCAAATCAGGGTTTGACATGGCCTTATATGTCAGGCACAGGTCACCTCTGAGCAAGCGGTATGAGACTGAATAGAGCTGGAGTTCTTTCAGTCGGGCAGCATAAGACATATTTTGAGACCCTTTATCCTTTTGGTGAGGAACTTTTGGGGCCTTTCCAGCTGCTGCAGGTGTCTGGTCAGATACATCCCGAATGGGGCATTGTACTCAATCATAGGTCTAATGAGTGATGAGTACAGGGCGATGACCTCCCTTGATCTAGATGTGAATCCCTTCATGATCCGGGGGGCAATGTAGAAGGTTTTCCTACCTACTTTAGGAACATGAGTGTCGAGCGAAAGGCTACTGTCAACCTGGGTCCCCAGATCCCTGATGACTTCTTCTGTGCTCAGTGGATTGCCACCTATATGGTAGCTAGGGGTAACCTTGTTTTTCCCGAAGGGTATGACTATGCATTTCTTGGCATTTAACTTTAGGCCATGGCTCTGGCACCAGTTATCCGTTTCTGTGAGGCCCTTCTGAAGGATATCTGTGTCAGATGTGTTTTCGACTATGGCGCCAGTTTGCAGTCATCTGCAAACTTTGTCAGCCATAACCCTCCTGTGTTTGCTTGTACTTCAGAAAAGTAGATGCCGAACAAGAGTGGACCCAGGACTGAGCCCTGTGGGACACCACTTGTGACAGGCTTTGAGTCTGACATGGCTCCAGCAACTCTGACCCTGTGGGTTCTGTCACTTAGCCAGTTTGCAACCCATCTTGTGATGTATGGGTTTACATTCAAGCTGATGAGTTTTTGATGATACCTGAGTGAGGTATTGTGTCGAAGGCCTTTGCCAGGTCAAGGTAGGCTGTATGGACTGCCTTTCCCTCATCAATGGCCTTGGTGACTGTCTCAAAAAAGTCAACCAGGTTTAAAAGGCATGATCTGCCTTTGACAAAGCCAAACTGGGTTGGATCCAAAGTCTGCAAGTTCCCTATGTCTTTATTTATGAGTTCCATTAAGATCCTCTCCATGGCTTTGCAGATAAGGCTTGTCAAGCTAATGGGACTGTAATTTCCAGGGTCGGTGGAGGCACCGCCCTTGTGAAGTGGGACCACAGTCGCCGTGCGCCACTCCTTGGGTACGTATCCTGAGGTGAGGCTAAGATTAAACAGCTGTCCTAACTGCGGGTTTAATTCCTCATTGAGTTCATGGAGCACACAGCCGGGGACACCATCCGGTCCCATGGATGCTGTGTTTTTTGCTTTGGAGAGAGCAGTTCTCACCTGGGCGTTGGAGATGTTTGGGGGGCTACAATCCTCTGGTATAGATATCTCTCCTTTTGGGGGGGGGAGAAGTTTGCACTGCACCTGTCAGCCAGTATGTTGGCAATGTGTGTAGGTTCAGTAATCTTCACATCATTTTGAACTAATTCTGAGCATATCTGGGAGTTTCCTCCTAGGTTTCTAACATAGCTAAAGAAGGCCTTATGATTGTCTTTTGAATCCTTGGCGATTTTTCTCTCAAAATTTGCCTTGGATGATTTTATGAGAGCTCTTAGTTTTTACTTATAATGATCAAGGGTGTCTTACCTTTCAAGGATTTTGCTCTATCTTGTAGTAGCTTCCTCCTTTTGTTGTAGAGCTTGTTTATGGCTGGGGTCCACCAGACTGGACGCTTGCCTTTGGTACAAAGAGTCTTAGTTTTGTTTGGGATTGCCTGATCCATGCAGTCCTGTAGGTGCTGGTAGAAGGCATTTGTAAGTGATTCAGCGGTTTGAGTAATGTTTACCACTGGCTCAGGGCCTTAAAGGAGACCACACTAGTTTTTAGAAGTGTGAAGTCGGCTTTTGAGAAGTTTTTCACTGTGGTCTTTTTGTTTCAGGTGGGGGCGGGATGAGGACCTCCAGCGAGATTAGTTTATGATCTGATCTCACCAGTGAGGGGTATACTTCGGTGTTGAACATTGTGATCCCATGTTCGTGATGATGAGATCAAGTATGTTTTCTCCTCTTGTGGGGATGGTGACTAGTTGTTCCATGGCATTTGAGTTTATGAACTCCAGGAACCTTTGGGCTAGAGTGTTTGGGCTTGAGTAGTGTTCCCAGTCTATATTAGGGTAGTTGAAGTCACCTAGTATGATGGTGTTTGGAGATACATTTATCCCTCCATTGTTTTCAGGAAGGCCATGTGAGGTTCCTGAGATTGAGAGGGTGGCCTGTAACATGCTACAAATTGCAGAGCAGTCTTGCCTATGGTTAATTGCACCTTGATGGTCTCCGATGCATCGTGCGTTGCCACCAACCTTGAGGTGTGGGTGTCCTTTATGAATATGGATACCCCTCCTTTCTTGGTGTTGTCCGGATTTTGGGGCCGGAACGCATGATATGAGGTGAAACCTGCTAGTGCTGGGGTGCTCTCAGGAGCCTTGAACCAGGTTTCTGTCACAGCACAGACATCGATGTTCTCCATACTGAGAAGGGCCTCGAGTGCGTGCATCTTGAGATTAAGACTTCTGGCATTGAGCAGCATTACCCTTAGTTTTTTTACTTTTTTGTGTTCTAGGGTGGTAGGTTTAGAATTTGAGCCTTGCCTAAAAAGGCACTATGGGGGTGGCAAGAGCCTTTGCCAATATCAGGAAGCCTAGGGGTGACAGGTGCAAGCCGTCCCTTGTGAAGCAGCGTGGCTTGTCCAGCATGTCATCCCAGGCAGACAGACATTGGATCCCCTTTGAATGACACCAGAATTTAAGCCAATTATTAAAGCTGATCATCTTATCACTGTATTGTGGCATCATTCTAGGTGAAGGTAGGATACTGCTCAAGGTCAGGGTCATACCTGCCTGGGCTACATAATCAGAGAGCTCCTCAATGTCTCTTTTCATGTAGTCCAAGGAGGTACGTCTCAGGTCGTTGACACCAGCGTGGAAAATGACTGAGTCATACTTGTACCTGCTGTTGAGAGACCTGAGTGCTTGTGTTATGTGGCGGATTCTAGCGCCCGACAGGCAGCTTACTGTGACCTTCTCCTTACTCAGTCTGGTGAGCGGGACGTCAGTGTGTCTGACTATGGAGTCACCTATGATAAGTATGTTTGGTGTTGTATTTGGCCTTAAGAGCAGTGACTGCTTTGCACATTGATTTTGTTGTTTATGTGTTGTTTGTGTGGTGTATTGAGTTTGCAGTTGTTTGGGTGTCTGCTTTGGAGGCCTCTGCTGTTTAGGTAAATTTTTACTCAGAGCCTCCGAGTATGTCTTAGTGTGTTTATGTGTTTGATTCAGTGGTGTGGTTGAGTTATGTGAGACTGGTATTGTGGTGTGTGTAGTTGCCTTCTCCTCCTGCCTGGTCTTGCCAGTCCTGAGATGAGAGAGCTCAGCCTCCAGTCTGGCTAAATAGCTGCATCTCTCACAAGTGTTAGTGTTACATGGGAGGAGGAGATGGTTGTCCGTGTACATGAGGCAATTGTAACATTGTCTCAGAATTCCCAGATTCACCAAATGGGCAGGAGAGGACGCCAGCATCTGACCCTTCGACATGCTAGAAAGAATTATGAGTTGGTATGAGACAGAAAAGTAGTGGGCTTAGCAGGGAAGTGGGCACTCCTGGGGGTTTTGCTAGTGAGAGATTTGTATAATATAGGAGTGCTTGACCTGCAAAGAGAATGCTTATAAGACAAGGGATATGCTTATAAGACAAGTGCTGAGCTTTTTGAGAAGAAAAAGCTATTTGGAACAAGTGCTGCACTTTTTAGTGTAGGTGTAAACTGTTTAGGTTCCTAACAGAGCAGTTCTAAGGGAAAAATTGAAGAACAGACTTTCTGGAGCCAGAAAGAGTTTAACCTTGTTTAACCGGCGCTGCCCGATGCTGCTCTAGTGGCAACTCCGCGCTAAATCGCGCTAAAGCACGTTAAAGCGTGCTTGATGGCAGGGGCTGGAAAGAAGCAGGAATAGACCCAAAAGGGAAAATAAAACTACAGTTTCAAGTCAGTAACCACCTCTACGGGGGGCAGGGAAGCTGCTCAATGTTAGTCACTGCCACTGATGAACAGAGTCAGTAACCACCTCTACGGGGGGCAGGGAAGCTGCTCAATGTTAGTCACTGCCACTGATGAACAGAGAGACCCTCCTTCAGCCCAAGCAAAAATGGCCTCACAGAAACTTTCAAACAGTTCAGGAACAGCAAGCCTGTAACTGAACTTTTTTAATTCTCAGAAAAGTGGGAAAAAAGCAAGATTTTTTTTTTGTTTTTGTTTTTTACAGAGATAGCAGAGGTTCACAAGTAATATCAAGTTATAACAGTGCAGTAAATGACCCCACACAAGAGTGCTAGGTCAAGGACAGAAAATATGCAAGTTTTAAGAAAAAACGATTTAAAATTAAGTGCAAACAGGAAATTCAGCAAACAGCTTTTGGTTGTGCTCTAAATACAGCTACTAATACAGAAATCAAGTTTAACAAGCCAGAAAATGCTCAAGCTAGGCAGCTATGCAGAAAAACTTAGCAAATAAACAGAGAAAAAATACTTAAAATCTCAAAAGTGGCTCCCTTCTTCTCTCAGCGTTTTTCCTCTTGGAGGGTGCTTCACCAACAGCCAACAAGCCTGAAAAGACGCTCAAACCACGAGGCAACTAGGTTTTAAGAGAGGAAGATGAAGGAGTTATGGAAATGACCCCTAGTGGCCAATAAAACTACAGTTTCAAGTCAGTAACCACCTCTACGGGGGGCAGGGAAGCTGCTCAATGTTAGTCACTGCCACTGATGAACAGAGAGACCCTCCTTCAGCCCAAGCAAAAATGGCCTCACAGAAACTTTCAAACAGTTCAGGAACAGCAAGCCTGTAACTGAACTTTTTTAACTCTCAGAAAAGTGGGAAAAAGCAAGATTTTTTTTGTTTTTGTTTTTACAGAGATAGCAGAGGTTCACAAGTAATATCAAGTTATAACAGTGCAGTAAATGACCCCACACAAGAGTGCTAGGTCAAGGACAGAAAATATGCAAGTTTTAAGAAAAACGATTTAAAATTAAGTGCAAACAGGAAATTCAGCAAACAGCTTTTGGTTGTGCTCTAAATACAGCTACTAATACAGAAATCAAGTTTAACAAGCCAGAAAATGCTCAAGCTAGGCAGCTATGCAGAAAAACTTAGCAAATAAACAGAGAAAAATACTTAAAATCTCAAAAGTGGCTCCCTTCTTCTCTCAGCATTTTTTCCTCTTGGAGGGTGCTTCACCAACAGCCAACAAGCCTGAAAAGATGCTCAAACCACGAGGCAACTAGGTTTTAAGAGAGGAAGATGAAGGAGTTATGGAAATGACCCCTAGTGGCCAATAAAACTACAGTTTCAAGTCAGTAACCACCTCTACGGGGGGCAGGGAAGCTGCTCAATGTTAGTCACTGCCACTGACGAACAGAGAGACCCTCCTTCAGCCCAAGCAAAAATGGCCTCACAGAAACTTTCAAACAGTTCAGGAACAGCAAGCCTGTAACTGAACTTTTTTAACTCTCAGAAAAGTGGGAAAAAAGCAAGATTTTTTTTTTGTTTTTTTTTACAGAGATAGCAGAGGTTCACAAGTAATATCAAGTTATAACAGTGCAGTAAATGACCCCACACAAGAGTGCTAGGTCAAGGACAGAAAATATGCAAGTTTTAAGAAAAAACGATTTAAAATTAAGTGCAAACAGGAAATTCAGCAAACAGCTTTTGGTTGTGCTCTAAATACAGCTACTAATACAGAAATCAAGTTTAACAAGCCAGAAAATGCTCAAGCTAGGCAGCTATGCAGAAAAACTTAGCAAATAAACAGAGAAAAATACTTAAAATCTCAAAAGTGGCTCCATTCTTCTCTCAGCGTTTTTTCCTCTTGGAGGGTGCTTCACCAACAGCCAACAAGCCTGAAAAGATGCTCAAACCACGAGGCAACTAGGTTTTAAGAGAGGAAGATGAAGGAGTTATGGAAATGACCCCTAGTGGCCAATAAAACTACAGTTTCAAGTCAGTAACCACCTCTACGGGGGCAGGGAAGCTGCTCAATGTTAGTCACTGCCACTGATGAACAGAGAGACCCTCCTTCAGCCCAAGCAAAAATGGCCTCACAGAAACTTTCAAACAGTTCAGGAACAGCAAGCCTGTAACTGAACTTTTTTAACTCTCAGAAAAGTGGGAAAAAGCAAGATTTTTTTTGTTTTTGTTTTTTACAGAGATAGCAGAGGTTCACAAGTAATATCAAGTTATAACAGTGCAGTAAATGACCCCACACAAGAGTGCTAGGTCAAGGACAGAAAATATGCAAGTTTTAAGAAAAAAACGATTTAAAATTAAGTGCAAACAGGAAATTCAGCAAACAGCTTTTGGTTGTGCTCTAAATACAGCTACTAATACAGAAATCAAGTTTAACAAGCCAGAAAATGCTCAAGCTAGGCAGCTATGCAGAAAAACTTAGCAAATAAACAGAGAAAAAATAATTAAAATCTCAAAAGTGGCTCCCTTCTTCTCTCAGCGTTTTTTCCTCTTGGAGGGTGCTTCACCAACAGCCAACAAGCCATGTGCATTCAGTTTTGCATTCTGGTACCTTATCATTCATTAAAGTTCCTATGCAGAATTTGCTTGTGGTACCACATCATCTGTAAACAGCAGTTATTTTGACCTATCCCCTCTGAGCTGTTTGCTGATATAGTCCATCACCAGTATGAACAGGAGTGGGCTCAGAGCTGAGTCCTGATGCACACCCACTCCTAGTGAGAACCCTTCTGTGAGCCTAAACACTGTTCATACTTTTGTCACTGGGTCCCTTTGCATAGCCTCCACTAACTCTAGAAATGTTTCAGGGAGCTTGCTCTATTGCAGTTATATTCAAATCACCTTTTTTGGAACCTTACAATGTCACCTCTACAAGATTAGGAATTCCCAGTTGGACCCCTTCCTCATCTACATTTTCCTTGCCATTAACAGTCTGACTACATACATCATATCAGTTGTACTACATCATAATCTAAATCCAAACTATTTATCTCCCATCTTACTTTCTACTACTCTGCATCATTTCTCCCCTAACACCTTGATCATATCTGCAGAGCCTTCATATGAGCCTGCCCCTTTCCCTTACTATATTTTCCTTAGGGCACTTTGGACATCTTCTAGGGTGGGGTCTCCTTCATCTTTCACTGTAGGCTCTGGGTGTGGTAGTACAGCTTCTTGAATTACTCTTTCTATTTGCCCCTCATGTTGTCTGGACTGATTAGCAGACTGTTGCCAGCCTTCCTTATGAAGGTCATCTGCCAACTATCTTTATTCTCATTCTGTCATTATCTTGCTACCCAATACAGTTTCATGGTGGCATCTGCTGACTTACTCTACAGAAGTTAGTGGAGTTTTTCTCATGCCTTACTTTTTGCTACAGTGACTAGTCTCTTAGTCTCTTTTGATAGCCAATCGGCATTCTCTCTTTGCCTGATCCATCTTTTCTATCTCCCAGTTCTTCCTGCACTACTTTTTAATATTTTATATTGAAATTTTGTATAAAAAACAAACATTAACATTGTAAAAAAATTATTATTTATACGAGTTTCTACATCAGTTATTGCTATAAATATTACTAAAATTCCTTAGCCATAAAATAATCATAGAACATAGATTAATATTCTCTATTAATGGGTTAAAATGTATCCAGTGATTATATTCTGCAATTATTTTGTTTATTTTAATCATAATATTAGACATTTCTTATGCCAGATGATACTGACAACATTTATAAATTCTGTAAATGAAGTCATAATCTCATTTTTCCACTTCTTTTTAATAATTTTCCAGGCTACTTTCAGTAAGCTCAAGAAAAGTTGGAACTGAAGCTTGGGTACATATCCAGGAATTAGAGCATTAAATGACACCAAAAGAATTTAGATCACATCACAATGCTTGCAGGAAACATGGACTTTTTTTCCTCAAAATGGTACTAGAACTTTGCAGTTATAAACTATATGCTGCCTATCTGCTTTGATTAAGAATTTGCATTTCCAATAACTAATACCTTAATTTTTAAATATCATTTCAGCTATGTGGAGTGTTAAATGATTTATGTAAACATTTTCAAGAGAATATTCTCCAAAATAAGGGTGATGCATTTTTGAGGATATTAAACTATTTTATCTATTGTAATTAAAATTTTGCCACTCATTTGGAAAGCATAATCCCGAGAGTTACCTTTGAAACAAAATTTACATTTCTTAATTTTTTACATATTTTGGCTAAAAATTATCTTATTTCATCATTTATTTTGTGATGGTTTAGAAAATCTAGAAAGGAGGGGATTATTTTCTAATTATATCATACATTATGCCATTTTAAGAGATTAAGATCTATTTATTGATTTGTACTATAAACCAGTTTCCCAAATAAAGATCATATCTACCTATTACATGATCCAGGTTAAGCACTTAAGTTTTTCTTAACATTTGATTCCAAAAATTAAATGATTATTTTTTAAGCTTAGTATCTTTTGAAATTTACACTGTTTATGACAGCTAAAGCAGAGCGTTAATGCTGTGAACTATGGTTTGGAGATTGATTCCTCCACCCCTCATTGTTCTGCTGTGTAACCTTATATAAATTACTTAACAAGATATTGCCTCCAGGTCACATCTGAAAAGGGACTGTTACCTGGATAATATATGGTATTATTATTATTATCATCATCATCATTGTTATTATTATTACACATTTTGGTGTAAATGGTATAGAAAATAATGTGAAACACCATGCTTTTATCTCCAAGTATTTACACATACAATTTCTAATGTTTTTAATATGTTTATGTAAGCAAAATCCATTGAATTATTGGTATTTTGAAATAAATATTTCTTTAACAACTTCATATTATTATTATTCAAGATCAGAAGTATAGCTGGCTTTTCTAGCACATGGGACTGTTCTCCAGTCTGGTTCCTCACCTCCCCAGCTCTTCACTGGAAGAGCAAAAAAAAATTCCAACTCTGTTATGATGGCTTTTCAGACTAGGTATACATCCCCTCCATGCCTCAACTCTTTATTGGAAAAAAAGTGATCTTTTTTAAAACTGAAGCAAGCTGAAAGCCACATTTGTAAGAATCAGATTGCTACAGCTTACCCCACACAAAGTGCTGATGGACCAAACTCCCTTCCCAGTCCCCTCAAAACCACAAAGTACAGTCTAAGAAAGTAACCTGAACAGAGTCACACAGTAAGGAGACAAAGGCTGTGGGAATTAAACCTCTGACCATAAGAAACAGGCTGTCAGCAGCTCATTGTTTCAGTCTACTTCACCAGCCACCAGACAGTAAACTCTCCCTAACTCTCCTTCTTAAGACCATAAAGTTTCACAAGCAAAGTCACATGCCATTTGCTCCAATATTCAGAGCCTCCACCAGCTATCATGAATGTGAAGCTAAAGGCACGCATTGACAATCTTTTAATAATCCTAAAATTAATATGACAAAGGCACTTAGAAGAAGCAAACAGTTCTGATAGTTCACATCAATGTTTATTGAATCAAATCCAGATAAAAGCTTAACTTTATCACCAGATTTTTGTCTTGCTATAAAAGACTTCATCAGATGCTAAACTAATTACATTTAAGCTCCTATCTATATCTTCAATTCTCTCTACCACCAATGAATTTAGTGCTTCAATTATTCACCTACCAATAAAATAATTTCTTATATAAAACATTCATACTCTAAGAGTTCATACTGTCTTTAATACCTGTATCTATAAATAATCCAATAGTTAAAATATTCTAAATTTACCTATAAAGTACCTTTTGTGTAACATATTTTAATAACCCTATCTGAATGTTCAAAGCACACACATTATTGTACATATATATATATATATATATATATATATATATATATATATATATATATATATATATATATATATTTGTTAGGTTCATCTTCCCACATAGTAGTTTGTATCCATTTAAATATATGTCAGTCTTTAGGTTTATAAGTAGCCATCAGGCACGCAGTGAAGTTGACCATTTAAAATACGATCCCACACTCCCCATAAATCAGAGCATTGTCTGGTCAGGTAACCCTCTAAAAGTGCACCAGTGGGCAGATAAAGGCTATAGGAATCAAATCCCAGACTACAAGAAATGGCTTGTCAGTACTTCACAGTTTCAGTCCACTGCATTAATTCCCAACCTTCAAACATTCCTGAAAAATCATATAATTAATTTTCTAAAGACTGTTCAAGTGCCATATGTAAAGTCATATGTCATTTGCTCTGACATCCAGAGCTATAACCCACACTTATTTATGTATATGACAATAGCTTATTAATGCTGTCTGAATGCTTAATGCATATGCATTCTTCCTTTGCCAAATATTTAAATATATATAAATGCATTGTACAGAAAGGAAGGAATCCATTTTAACTTCATCTCCACAGATAGCAGTTGGCATCGATTTAAACATATGTTCAGTCTTTGGGTCATAATTAATCACCAGAAATGCATTCAAGGAGGCCATTCCAGCCTCCCAAGAAATAAAAATAAAATAAAAATGTCTGAGCACTGTCTGGTCAAGTAACAACTTAGAGTAACACTAAAGGCTGATGAAGGTTGTGGAATCAAACTGTGGACTACAAGAAACAATTTGTCCTTGGGAGTAATGCTTCAGTTGTTCTAGAAAAAGTGGTACATGGTGGTAATAATTCAAGTACTCAGGTACATGTGGTGCATGACAACAAAAATTTAGGTGTACAGGTATTTGGAAAACAGAAATAAGTTGTTGAAAAAAGAGTTAAAATTAGGCATACAGAGGTAAGGCTGAGATTAAAGCTTTAAATGCAATTGATTGAATAGTAATCATATTGACAAAAGGTACCTCAGTGGAGGCTGGTCTGTAGTGCCAACAGTGATAAAATGTACAGTAGGAGAAGGGCAGAAGAAACTTAAATCATGATAAATGTTGCTGAACTGAATGAATGACTCTACAGTCTGCCTTATTATTACAAACACACATGCACACACACACACACACACACACACACACACACACACACACACACACACACACACACACACACACACACACACACACACTCACACACATTCAGAGCACTGAAATAACTGATGCTGCAGCACTGTTTGCAAGATGAGAATGAACTAGAGATTTTCATGAAGCTATACACCCAAACAAGGTTGGCAGTGTTTTGGGGTTCCATAATACCAGAAGTAAACACTGAGATGGAAGAAGCTGGATTTCAGGCACTGAACATAAAATTATCATAAGAAAAATAATGCCAAGTAAGAACGAATGTAGTATAGGAAAATAACACAAGTCATATATACAAAACATCAGTGCCTTAACTCAAGTAGCAGAGAAAGAAACCCCAAGAGTTCCTTCTGTGTCATGTCTGTTAAGGCACCAAAGCCTTTTAGTAGCTGACATGGCAAGAATATCAGGCATCCACAAAAGTCTGTATGAAGTGGGGTCTATTTTCACAAATACAAAATGTGCTGCTTCTTGACTGAGAATCATAAACCTTAAACACTAATAAGAAAAATTAATCTTAACTGCCCCCAAATTAAAAAAAAAACAGCATATGTGATGCAGTCTCTGTAAGTATGATGTCTGTAGGTATAGAGAACTATTTCAGGGTTTTTTACCATAAACATCTTTATTAAATTATAATGTATGACATAGGCCATGTTACATTTATATAAATGAAAAGGAAACAATATTGACACCACTTTAGTTGTAAACATTATACATCAGACAACATTGAAACAACTGTAGTTGCAAACATTATACATCACTTATAATCTATTCAGGTATTGTCAGTTAAGCATCATATGGCGCATTCAAATCCTGCTTCTTAAACCTTGTTCCTTTACTGAATATATAGTTCCAACATTTCCCATTTTTTCCTATGTAGTTTGCTCCTTCCCTTTTCTAAATATACCAGTTCTAGTTGTTTTATCTGTGTTACTATAGTCACTACTTCTAATAAAGTTGGTCTAGACTTTGATTTCCATTTTCAAGTAATTGCTTTTTTGGACTCAACAAGGCTTTACTATGTCTAGGCAATTCCAATTCTGTATCATAGCTAAAAAAAAAATCATCTCTCCAGTCAATCCAATTCACTCACCAAGCATCTCTGACAGAGCAGTCTACAGGGAATCCCTAAAGTCTGCCAGCTCACTACACTCTCAAAAATATTTTCCCATCCACCTCTTTCCTGCCCATCACACCTCCGACATTTGCTATCCACCTGAGGAAAACTTCTTTGGAGTCTACTTGCGGTTTAAAATACCTATGTAAACACTACCTTAGATCTGCTAGTTCTCTCCTCTCCTGCACTTTTACTTGCTTATTAGTCTAGCACTTTACTAGACTTCTTGTAGCAATTGTTGTAGCGCACAAAAGTGCTACCAGCACTAAACGTTCTACAAGGAAACAGCTCCAGTACTTATTATTAATGCCCACCCCTCCAGGCATGTCTAAAGGCCAATTCCCTGTGCTTTCTCTTTCTGGTGAGCTTGGGCATTTTGAGGCAATGTAGCAACTGCCTCATGTACACTGACAACCCTCTCCTCTTACCTCCCAACACACAGACTTGAGAGAGATGCACTTATATAGCCAAACTGGAAGCCACACACTTTCCAGCCAAAACCGGAATAGCTAGTCAAGAGGAAAAGGTCAACATTTGCACCACACCACATGGAACACATAGCCCTCTAGAACACACACCAGCACTGCCTTCACATAAAAACACAAACCACATACCCTCCTTCATGGATGCTCTCAATAAAAATCTACCCAAACAGCATAACTCATAACTGTCCTTATTGGACTTTATTAGACATGTTAGTTTCTGGTTTAGTAGAATCAGAGAGCTCCTATCTCCATGAGAGTAGCTCTTTCTGATTTTGGCCATAACTTTTTTCTTTTGCTATATAGTCTGTTGTAAGGATTCCAGCAGTGTGCTTTGTTTATGGTGTTAGTTGTGGGCTTAATTCTCAACAGTATGGCAATCTCAATGCATCCATTTACATGTTTGTAAATAATCCTGCATAAGTAGCTATATTCACAGGATTTGGGGGAAATGTGAATATTGTTAAACTGTCACTTATAAGATGCAAGATTAAGGAGGAAGAGATAAGAGGTGTTGAGGTTAGGTCTAATAGGTTGAGTACGAAATGTCAACTCATTGGAAATGAGACTGAACAAGTTGAGATTGAAGTCTGCAAGTATTATATGATTTTGAGCTTATTTGTGGAGGAAGTGATTTCATTTTCTATGTTATTTAGTTGGGAAAGTGAGCATGCAGGAAATCTATTTACTCCAGTGAGTAGTAGTACAGTAATACTGGAGGAGGGACTGGATAAGAATAGCAAGTTAGAAGTGTCTGCGTCAGTGTTTCCTTAAGCAAAGTAGCTGAAAGCTTAAGTGTGATTTGACCAGAAGTAGAGTTCCTCCTCTTTGTCTTGAACCAGGTCTTAGGCCAATAAATTAGTTGTACGCAGGGAAGAAATGGTGTAAGGATGGGTTGTAGGCCTTGACCGATGATTCTTTAATAACTAATAAATCAGCCTTATTATATAAAATAATGAAAGCATTCATTTGATTTGTTTCTTATACTTTGCACATTTTGTAGTATGCAGAAGACTGACAGATGCACCTTAGTTAGTAGGACCCTCCTGATTATGACTGTAAGCTTGTTTGGGCAGGTGTCTGTTAATGAGGTGTTAGAAACATAGAGAGTTGCAGTGATAAGTGCACTAGAATATGGTAGTGGAGGGAAGATGGAGAATATATATGGGCTGGTTAACATCGAATAAAGAGAATATACTGTAGTAGTATTAAGCAGAGCTTCATGCAGTGTGACTGGGGTAAGAGTGACGACTATGAAAGATATTTGGAGGGATAGTATTGATAGTAGGAGGAGTAAAAGTAGGTAGTTTGAACAGAAAGCAAAGAATTAGTGTCATGTGTTATTATAAAAGTGACACAGCTAAGAAGGAGGAATGTTAATAGCTGTCCCTGGTAATTAGAATGTGTGTCTTTAAGAGGGTAGTATTATATAGGTTAATTAGAAAGTAAAATGGAAGATGAGCAGTAAATTTTTATATCAGAATACAAGACTCAATGTTATCAGAGAGTCAGATAGTGAAGATGAAGCTGGAAATTAGTCCAACTGGAGTTTCCTAAGATTTGGACAAAGAATATGACCAGGTCCCATGAAAGCTAATTTGGGTAATCCTATAATGGTTCAAGGACATGTAAATATAGAATTATTTCAGACTATGTCAAGGCCAAAATTATACAAATATGAACAGTTTTGCACTTAATGCTATTATAGTATTAAAAACAAAATAAATTAAAAATTTTAATCTGGTAAGGTTGGACACTTTATTATGAGTGCTTTTGTTCCTTAATGAAAGCAATGGAACTTCATCAGATAGCAAGACACAACTGACGTCCTCTTTAAACACTGAAAGCTGTCCAATTAGGAGATAGTTTGAACTAACCAACATAAAAAATAATATCTTTGTTTAAGGAATAAAAGCACTCATGATAAAGTATCTGGCTTTCTTCAATTAGCTGTGTATTTCTTTTGTGTTTTATATATTGTTGGAGCTGATTTAATACTAAAGTTAAGCAGCTCATATAGTGTAGGCCAAAACATCAGCAGCATGGAAGTCATGAAGTAATAATCCCATTGGGTACCAGGGTCTATATAGCTTTATGTGTTCTTGCTATATGGACCTTTCAGTGACCTTCTGGAGACACTAGGGATATCTCAGATATTTTCCTAGATAATGTTCCATCAGTTTTCCAATGCCATGCTTCAATATGTAGGACAGCAGATGTGGTTCCCACATACCACAGAGGAGAGAAGGAACACCACATGGGACTAGGGTTGCCAATCATCCAGAATTCTTCTGGACAGTCTAGAATTAAGGGACACTGTCCAGAAAATGGAGATGGCCTTTTCTGGATAGCGTACTGTCCAGAAAAAATGAAATAAACTAGTAGTATCTTTGCACCTCACATGGTACACCAACACAGAAGAACATTTTAAAACGTGACCTTTTGTCAAGCCATTATCTCAACCAATATAAAAGACCCATTTTCACTTTATTACCCAAATAAAGACTCACTGCCACTGAATTGTAGCCACATTTACTGTTTTATGCGTGTCTATATATACAGGTTTCAGTGAACTCTAAGGCAAGAAAAAACATTTAATTTATCCCACTGAGATGGCAATTAATCAGTTTCCCTAATGTGATATCTACTTACATATGTGAGGTGTCCACAAGCTATAGCTTTGATAGGTGAACTCATTTTTTTGGCTCTTTTGTTCTCCCAGGTTCCAGACAAGTTTGAACTTTTGTGGAGGGTGAAGTTACAGCTTGCAGCATGTCTGCCTCCAGTATGACAGGTGTGAGTGGTTGTGGAAGTACTACCCCATGTCCTGACAATGAATTCAGCAAGAATCTGTCACCACTCATTTCTAGATACACTAGCAAATAAATGGCTTATAATTTTAGCGAGCAAAAGATGTTTACACATTTGGAGGAAATTATGGCTTCACTTACCCAAGGCAATAAGGTATAGGCAATTCAGTGCTTACTTTGGAAAAACTACAGATGGGATCAGACATTTTTGCTGCCTGGCTTTCAGTGTATCAGCAAATATAGTTCTATATTAGCTGTTAGGACTACAGTTGTAATATGGATAGAGGTGCGAGGGTCATACCTCTCAACTGTACAGATTTTCACAAAATGCCCATAGTTTTGCCTCATATGTTTGGTCCGTTCTTCATCAAAATTGTGGCCTTTTTTGGCAAATCCCTGGGATGCTCTAAGGATTAAAGTCAGTAAATAATGACATGCATTTGGAGTTTCATTCTTCAGAAAATGCATGTTAATGCAAATCCTGTTATTCTAGCAACTTTCTAAGTTTACAAGAGCAATATTTAAAACATGTCCCTATTTTTGGGCCTTTCTCCCCATTATGTCAGGCCTTGCCTAGATTTCTTGTGCTAAGAGGTCGAGAGGTATGGTGAGGGTGTACAGGATTTCTAGCAAGAAGATTCTTGTGCACATGTTGCCCTAGTAATGTAATAACATAAGATGTCTGACCTTTATCTTAGCAGTAGTCATTACTTTTTATAATGGTAAGATGTACATTCAAAATTATATGAATCTTCAGCTGTTGTAATTCTCATCTTCATATTGGCACTTTTCATGTACTCCCCCAACAGCAAATCATTGTTTATATTATTCAGTATTTATTTATTGTATTACTTGTACACATACTTAAGTATGTTAACAAACGTTAAGAATAAATTGGCTGTTAAGATAGGTTGCCCATTTTCTTGTATATCGGATAAGCATAACCTAGAGGTCATAGCCAAGTTTTTTGGAATTGTGTAGTGACTTTCAGAAAGTAGTCACCATTAAAAATTCCTGCAGTGATAAACTTGAATGAAAGCAAAAACTATTTAGGCCATGATATAGAAATAAATTTCACAAAAATATATAACCATAAACCATGGGAATTTTGGGAATTTTTATTGAAATTATCAGGAAAATATGTATAAATTAATAGGCAAGTACTAGGCTATCTGCCCTTGCAGGACATTTTAAGCCTAGCCAGTTACCGTACTTGGGTTTGAATTAACCTATCTCGTTTTGTGTAAGATTGGCCTTGCCCATCCCATGGTTGATTATTTTCTATTACCCCTAGTTAGAATAACTGGGATCATACCATAGATAATTTGAAGGAACCATATATAGAATAAAGCACTCAGCACTGCCTCTGTGCAGTAGTATAGGGGGCAGACCTAGAATATATTTTCTATTACCCATCCATAGATCCAAGTTGCGCTTTCAACATGTTTGAATCAACAAAGGTCTCAAGCTCATGGGGAAGTGGGTGGGAGTGATGAAATTGCCATGGTGCTAAGCAAGAGAAATTGGAAATATAACCCAGAGACAGGCTGGTGTCCATGTTTATGTCCAGTTTTGCACTAAAATTTAATAGGATGCTGCTTAAGGGACTAGCTTTTTTATTGTTAGATTTTGAAGAAACAAAGGACAAAAACTTCATCTTGAGAATGGAGAGAAGCTGAGAAAGGTAATCATTTTCAAACTTGCCTAACCTTCCAGCTGCTTCATATTCTTGTACTGTCGTGTCTATGTTGGCAAATTTTGAAAGAACCTAACATACTGAGACTGTAACAGCTTGCTGTCTTTATGATTTGTTATACTTATTCATGCCTATCAAATGATGGTATTTGCTTCATGCTGCATTTTTAATTTGAAGCGTTACGGTAACAGTAGCTTAAGTTGCAGTATGGGTTCAAACCTTATATTTGGCAAAATACTGTACAATACAGTAGCATAGATATTGTAAAAATGACTATCATAATAATCACTTGATCGTGTCTGTTCTATTTAAACATTATTAAGCAAAATTTTGCACGTCTGGTACCATTAAAGGGAACCATTAAAATGAATGCATCTTGCTTTCATGTACATATCCAGAATTTTTGACATGAAAGGTTGGTAACTCTGCATGGATCTTCTATGAAATAGCTCATTTCCCTGAGGTGCTAGGGTCCATAGACTTCACTCACATTGAAGGTAATTCACTAAATGAGGAACTGGGAGGAAGATACATTAACCACTAAAGGCATCACTGCCAGGTGGTCTGTAATGTAAAAGGTGTCATCTACAATATATCTGTAGGCCACCCAGGCAGTTATCATGACTCACATGCCACACCTGTGACCTATATCAATGTTCTCCAATGTGTGACTCTCAATACACTTCAAAATCCCTTAAAAGTATTGTCCAAGATATTTCATTTATGTTGATAATTACAATAGCAGTTAACAGCAGCCTATCATTGAGCAGCAGATGGCACATTAAAAAGATTTACATGAGTGCAAAGTATTTTTCTTTTTTCTTGGAAATTTGTTGCGTGGTAGATATGGCGAAGGAGGCAGAAGCTAGTGCTACTTTTAGTGTGTAAACTGTGTAATGTAGAGGAAAATGTGTGTGTATTGCACGTGAACTGTAGCCAGAGTTTCAAAAATGAGGGCTACAATGATCCTCAGGATAAGGCTGAGGCTAGTGAAACATGCTACTGCCATCCACAGCATGAGGGGGCAGTGCTGTTACTGTGGCAGTGCCTAAAAAGGCATTAGCCATGTCTCATGGTGCAATGGGAGGTAGAGGTTAAAGCATATCCTCTATTTCTTGTAAGCAATCCTTCTCCTACCTTTGACATGCAGTCTGTTAGTCCACTATCCAAATACCTAACCCATTTGCCTCTCCAGAGCCCCTGAAGCTATTGCAGAGCTTAGCAGGTTTGCATGTTAATGATCCACATCACTACATGTCTTTTCCTAATCTATAGCATTATCTTTCAATACAATAATTATAGTATGAAAAGTGTGTTTTTGCATGCATGTGTACATGTGTGTGCATATGTATTTTTGTATGTGGGAGGGTGTATGTGTAGGTTGTGGGGGTGCATCACACGTGTGTGTGTGTGTGTGTGTGTGTGTGTGTGTGTGTGTGTGTGTGTGTGTGTGTGTGTGTGTGTGAACTTTACATTACAGTGCAATAGTGGGCACAGTTACTGGGCGCTGTGCCAACTCAGAATCCACATTCCACCATTCCCATTAACTTTAGTAACTCCTACCTATGGTGTTTTCACCTCCTAATATCTACCCAGAATGTCCACAGATATTCACATTCCATCTCAGACCTCTAATAATACTCGCCCACTGAACCCTATACTCTCACTTAACCTCCCCTTGCTTAGGTTTGTCTCAGACAATGTGATAACTGGAGCTAATATACTTTCTATGAACTTTTGATTTTTTTACTTCATAACTATGTAACCTTTTTTAAATCTTGTGTTTACTAATGTTATTTCCATGCTATGTTGTTTGATGTATGGAGTTTTTCTCCCTGGGCCTCCACTGAAAATGGACATGTATCCAGTCGGACTCTCCTTGTCAACAAATGTAAAATAAAATAAATAAATACATTTTGAATGTAAATCAGAGTTTGAGATTTCAGTGGACTGTATTTCTTGATGCCTGCAACATATGTGGGTATATATTGACTTATCAGTATGTAATTCGGCACACTCACTCTACTGTAGAACATCTTTCCAGTGTTTGCCAGATTTGTGGTACATTAAGCTTCATTTCTTTTTTTTAGCAGGTTGCTGCACCCCCTGGTACTTGCTGATATGAAGGCTCTGCTTCCACATCCATGGTCTCTACATATATAATACCTCTGAGGTCTTTGAACTGGTGCAGCCTAGGGGTCAGTATCTGTAGAGCGTGGTGTCTGCCCTTGGAAAAACATTTGCAGTCCTATTTGTGCATACAAATATAGAGTTATCCAGATGGTGTGATGGAGAATTCAGTGTGGTTGATATGCTGAACTTCAGTCACCTTAGTATTTATTTAACTTATTTATTTATTTTATGTATTGATATTTGATTACTAGGAAAGTCTAATTGAGTAGTTGATCTTCAGTGTAGGCCCGAGGAGAAAAGCTACAAAGTATGACAAAAACATTTAACAATATTACAATCTACAAAAATATTACAAAAACAGTTACAGTTAAAATAACTATACCAAATTAGACATAATGTGAAAACATTGCTTAAGAATAGATACATCTTATATGACAATGATTTAATATTTAGAGAAATTTTAGCCAGTTTATAGAGAAATTAAAGATAAAATAGTGTAATACAAACAGGAATTGCAATATGAAGTGAAAAAAATCACTTCACCACATAGTATCAATTACATAGACCGTAACTGGGAACACCTGTGAGATGAAGTGGCAAAGCACATGACTAGAACAAATGACAAGGTAAATAATGTTGATTTCCACGCTTACCTCCAGAAGGAACTGTGCAGTTTTGTACATTAAAGTTTTCCTACGGTTTGTTTATTGAACACTGGAAAGCTTGATTCAGAAGAAAAGGTAACTCTTGATTGCCTCATTAATAAAGTTTATCCTGCTGAGTCCCTGCTCATCAGGATAAAATGTACTGTCCTCCTCTCTCCCTTTCTCTCTCTGTTTCCTTTTTAATGTCCTCCCCCGTAAGTATTGCTCCATAACTAATCATAATGCATGCCCACTGACAGAATGGTTTCTTTTCTATGCAGTGGTTTCACATTATAACAAGAGTGCAATGTCATCACCTACATGACCACATAGGAAGTCAAATTTATTTTAAACTAATAATTCTTTGTCATCCGGACCTCCTAACGTCTTAGCACAAGAAATCTGGGCAAAGGCAAAACTAAAGGGGTAACAAAGTCCAAAACCAGGGTCATAGTTTAAATATCACTCTTACAAACTTAGAAAGTTGATAGAATAGCAGGTTTTGCATTACCTAACATGTTTGCCATTCTTTAGTGACTTCAATCCTCAATGAGTTGCCAGAATACCACAAGTTTTATGGGGAACAGACCAAAGATATAAGGCATATATCTGGAAATGCTGAAAAAATATAGATAGTTGAACAGTGTGCTGTTATCTAACCTCTCAGCTCATTCCAGAATCAAGATATATTATGACTTGCTAAATATTGGATCCCATCATAGCATATTCACCTGCAGTTTTAGACACATCCAATAAATGGAGATGGGCAGGACAGAATATTGACAGTGTTGTTTTCTGTACTTTATTGTTTCGTTATAAAAGTGATGCATAACTGAGGTCAGAAATGTTCTCAGTTTACAGCTTTATAGCATCAACTATAATACCTTTCCCCTCAGCTCAAAATATTTCAGCACCTCCTTATAGCAGATCGATTACTTCATTCATGATATTTGCCCATAGAGAGCTCCACATATATACCCTTGAACCTCGATCGTGTAGGACTCTATAAGGTGGTAGAACTACTCAGAAGGTGATGCAATGGTACAGGAGGAGGGGCACAAACAAACATGTTAATCTAGAGTTACAAAACAGGAAATGTACTGCCATATTCTACAGCAGTATGAGGATCTATGTAGTATCTTCTGTCAGAATAAAGTACATAGAGCAAAATTATTTCCACCTGGAAATGCTAAACAGGAAATGTGCAGCCACATTCTACAGCAATATAACTTGGTACAGTGCAACTCTATTCAGTAAAATGTATGCAGCAATGAAGTATCTTCACCTGTAAATACCAAACAAGAAATGTACTCACAGGAGTAGCTCAACCATTTGGAGCTGAGGTCGAGACTCTCATTTGGCGCATCCACCCCCCATCCCAACCCCCTACCTACAGAGCAAAAAAAATATTTTTTTTGAACAGAGGTGGGAAAAAATGCCTTGACGGCACCTTTTCACAAAAACAGACCAAGAAGCTCAAAAGCATGTCCAAAGGTGAAGTTTCATTGAAAGTTTAATACACTTTCCGAGTTAATCATTTAGCTGTCGTATGATGCCTAACCAAATACAACAAAGCTTTAGCAATTTAAAGAAACACACAGATATAAAAATAAAACAGCACAATCCACATCTCCTCCCAGGCACATTCCAAATGCCAACAGCATAACAAAATTATATTACTTGCTTGCTAAATATGAACTTCAGCACAGAAAACATATGGCTTAACACATTACTTACTTAGTAAATATGAACTTCAGAGAATTAACTATGGCTGTGGCAAAGAGAAAAATCATGACCAAAGGAAGAAACCGCTAAAATATTTATCCTGACCTTTCAGTACATAATGTGTACTGCATAAAAAAAAAAAGGTTTAGTATGCACAGCAACACCATTTGTACCTGAAGTTTACATGATAATGACAGCTCCTTGTAACAGAATGTTTAAATAGTCAGTACTACTTTACTGAATGCTGGCTCATCTACACAGCAATGTGTGGTTTAGTTTTACTGTCTGCTAACAGCATGCCCCAGTGGTATAATAACATACTGGACATACACACTGACTATGTTTACTGATTAGCAACAGAATGTGCTCTACTAAACAATGTAGGCTGTACCTCTGAGTGATTTACATCAGTTACAAGATGACGCCCAAACAAAACAAATAAGGATAATGCAAAGTATAGGCAAGTAAGCAACAGAAGACATCAAAAATTATTTGAAAAAAAATAGTCCCTTGAATTAAATTGCATCTGACAGTATGCGTCATATTGGGTTTATCAAATATGCACAAGGTACCAGTACATGGTTTATTTCTTACATTTGAGATAGTAAATTTGACTAGGCTTAAAATGGCCTTATGAACATACACATTTTTTTTTTGTTACTGCTCAAAACAAACCATGATAGGTATAGATCCAATTCTCATGCTGGTCATCAATAAAGGAAGTGTGCGAGTTAAATTCACTTCATTTTAATTATTACACACATTTTATAAAAACCCAGTAATATCCTAAATATCAAATGCAATAAAACAATTGTACACTGCATTACATATACCTATCCAAAGCCCCACACCAGTCTCTGGCACAGACATGCAGTATAATTCTTTGGGCAGCACAATTTGTTACTCTGAAAATCTGCAGTAATCATGATTATGTCAATGTACTCTAATGGAGAACTCAAGAAGTCTATTAAGAATACAGAGGACAGTGAGGCCTCATTTTTGATTGGACAAAGCCATTTTTGATTGACTTTTTCACCTTAGTTCACCTAGGCAACAAAACAGACTTTCAGAGTATTAAGCAACTTGTGCTGAATACTTAACTCTGGCCCCTGACTATACCTTTCAACTATCCAGATTTCTGCAGAATGCCCAGATTTTCACCTCATAAAATTTGTGGTTTACTGGCAAATCAGAGGGGGTGGAGCTCATTAAATAATGACATACATTTGTGTTTCAGACTTCATTTCTGCATAAAATAAATACTAATACAAACCCTGTTACTCTAACTTTCTAAGAGCAATATTTAAAACATGTCCCTATGTTTGGGCCTTTGACCCCATTATTTAAGGTTTTGTCCATATTTCTTGTGCTAAGAAGTTGAGAGGTATGCCTCCTGACACTGCTTTCATGAGTGAAAGAGACATGTATTAATTTTCTTTTCAATGACCAAGGAGAGACTAATATTAATTTGGAAGGTGTGGGGGGCTCACCCCTACACTAGGGATGTAGGGGAGCCTGCCCCCCAAAAAAACACTTAAATTTCAGGGACCCTGATCATCAGGGGTTTTCTGTAAGTCATAGTGGAAGGATTTACTATATCCTCGTTTTAAAATCAAGAAGAGTGCACATTAAAATTATGCTTGGCTTTGCTGCATTACTGTCCAGACAATGTAGCAGCAGTGTTTGATTTCCTTCTCTAAATGCCCTGGTGATCCCTTCACACATCTAACCCAGTTATGCACAAGTTCTTCACTGACATCAAAATGAAACATTTCCCCCACTGACCCCATTCAATGGTCTGTCTGAAGTATACACCATCACTTCAATGACATCCAAATGAAACATTACCCCAAGTATGCACAAGCACCAGAATGAAACATTTCCCCCAATGACCCCCTCAGTGTCTGTCCCAAGTATGCACAAGCACCAGAATGAAACATTTCCCCCAATGACCCCCTCAGTGTCTGTCCCAAGTATGCACAAGCACCAGAATGAAACATTTCCCCCACTGACCCCATTCAATGGTCTGTCTGAAGTATACACCATCACTTCAATGACATCCAAATGAAACATTACCCCAATGACCCCTTCATCAGTCTCTACCAAGTATGCACAAGCACCAGAATGAAACATTTCCCTCAACGACCCATTCAGTGTCTGTCCCAAGTATGCACAAGCACCAGAATAAAACATTCCTCTCAACACAGTGGACCTGTCAGTAGTTTGACTTTTTCCATGTTTGCACCATACAAGCACTCCAATAATACTAGAATGAAACAGTTCCCCCACTGACCCCATTCAATGGTCTGTCTGAAGTATACACAATCACTTCAATGACATCTAAATGAAACATTACCCCAATGACCCCTTCATCAGTCTCTACCAAGTATGCACAAGCACCAGAATGAAACATTACCCCAATGACCCCTTAAGTGTCTGTCCCAAGTATACACAAGCACCAGAATGAAACATTTCCCCCAATGACCCCCTCAATGTCTGTCCCAAGTATGCACAAACACCAGAATGAAACATTTCCTCCAATGACCCCTTCAGTGTCTGGCCCAAGTATGCACAAGCACCAGAATGAAACATTTCCCCCAATGACCTCTTCAGGGTCTGTCCCAACTATGTACAAGCACCAGAATGAAACATTTCCCCCAATGACCCCTTCAGTGTCTGTCCCAAGTATGTAAAAGCACCAGAATAAAACATTCCTCCCAACACAGTGGACCTGTCAGTAGTTTGACTTTTTCCATGTTTGCACCATACAAGCACTCCAATAATACTAGAATGAAACAGTTCCCCCACTGACCCCATTCAATGGTATGTCTGAAGTATACACAATCACTTCAATGACATCTAAATGAAACATTACCCCAATGACCCCTTAAGTGTCTGTCCCAAGTATACACAAGCACCAGAATGAAACATTTCCCCCAATGACCCCCTCAATGTCTGTCCCAAGTATGCACAAACACCAGAATGAAACATTTCCTCCAATGACCCCTTCAGTGCCTGGCCCAAGTATGCACAAGCACCAGAATGAAACATTTCCCCCAATGACCTCTTCAGGGTCTGTCCCAACTATGTACAAGCACCAGAATGAAACATTTCCCCCAATGACCCCTTCAGTGTCTGTCCCAAGTATGCACAAGCACCAGAATTAAACATTTCCCTCAACGACCCCTTCAGTGTCTATCCCAAGTATGTACAAGCACCAGAATAAAACATTCCTCCCAACACAGTGGACCTGTCAGTAGTTTGACTTTTTCCATGTTTGCACCATACAAGTACTCTAATAATACTAGAATGAAACAGTTCCACCAACAATCCTTTCAGCAATTTGGCCATTGTATACTCCCTACTACTTACTTCAGAGTTCAGACTTTCACAATTCACAGACTTCTTTTTTTCAACCTTCTCACTCAGTCTCTGTCCAATCTGTTGCTACTATCTGTCCCTGGCCCCGGAGAATTTATCCAATTCTTTTAAAAAATTTTATTTAAAAAAAAAGCACCCACGAGTGATTTCTTAAAAAAAAACTGATATCCCTCAGCTCACCAAATGTATAATTCACAGACCTTGTTTATTGTACTCCAGCACCACCCCCTCTACCTGCTCAGCCAGTCACAGGTATTTTGGTCTTTTTGAGGCATTACCCATACAGATGGCATAATCGGGGGCCAGGAGGCATACAGGAGCATTTTGGATATAGGCGTGTCATTTCCCTTAAAGAGAAATTAAAAAAAAAAAGCCAAATTGCTTACATTTTTTTTAATTTGACACTGGGTGTGTGAATTGTGCTCTGGACAAGACAGCAGCTAGGGCGAATACCTGTTAACCCCACCCTAACTATGGTACTAAATGTACTGTTACACTGTACAATATTATAAGGTGGAACAAATCATCCCTTGTAAGTACAAAGTATTTAGGACAAAAGTGTCTTCACCTGGAAATATCAAACAAGAAAGCTAATGTTACTTTGTACAACAGTATAAGGTGGATAAAATCACCTCCTGTCAGTCAGTACACAGTATGAATCTCATAATTTATCTACACCTGGAAACACCAAACAAAAAATGTGCTGCTACATTCTACAGCAGGATAGGGAAACAAAACTTTTCTCCTGTCAATACAAATTACGTGCAGTGCAAAGGTATCTTCATCATAAAACACTAAACAGGAAATGTATTGCCACACTCTAAAGTAGTATAAGGTGTTAACAAATTATTTCTTGTTATTATGTCATACATATCTCAGAATTATCTTCACCTGGAAATACCAAACAGATAATGTACTATCAAATTCTACAGCACTATAAGGTTGTACAAATCTCTACTTTGTGCAACCTTTGCCGCACACTAGCTACACTTCTGGGCAGCATACGGAATCCCCCCTTATGATGATGAAAGAGATAAATATTTTGCAAACAAATATTTTTCTGGGAAGTAAGAATGGGGATGACCTCTGACTGGGGTGCTCATCATGTCAAGTGTTAACTGTGATACTTTGTTTCAGCCACATCTAAAGGTAGGATCCTTACTGATGTCCTATAAGTTGTGTACATTAGACAGCTAACAATCAGCAATCACAGAACGATATGGATTTGGTGCTGTTAGATGAAGAAGAAAAGCAAGTCACAGATACAGAAATATTCACCAGTTGAAAATAAGAGCCTGCCAACATTCATGATTTACAATCATGCTAACTATAGGGCAGAAGTGCTCCAAAAGTTTAATGGCAAACTTAAATAAAATGGGCAGTGTCACAGATAACTTCGGAAAGGATGCACAAATTTGATGATGAGAACTAGTGCGGGGAAAAAGACCACCATCACTGAAACAACCAACCTTTACTTAAACAAATATGCAAATCAAACAGAAGTAAAACACAGTAGTTCTCAAATAAGCTGATATCAAAACAAAGCATGTAGGACTAAAAAACATAAGGAATACTAAATAACGCTCAAAAAACTATCAACTGAAAAGCAAAAGCAGTCAAAGAACTAAAGGCACAACTTGAAGAAATTAACAAAAAGAGGTAACATTTTATATACACACACAAATGTATGTCTGTCTATCAAAAGCATCAAGTTATACCTGATCTATGCTTGCATTTCGCAAAATCATTACACTAAAAAAAATAAAGAACACAAGATGGCAAAACAAACTTTTCTTTAATTTTTGTGTTTCTGCCATTCCATTCCCACTATTGTTCCTAAACATTTGGACCTGTAGTTACTGCCATAGAACAGTACTCCCTACCTCTGCAAGTGACTTGTACAGGGATCTGAGAAACAGGTTCAAGCTGTTAGGCTTTATATTGTTTATAATTGTCAGCTTTTTACCATTACTCAGGATAAAAAACACATTGGCAATCTTTCTCTCTTACTTGCTGATGCAAATACAAGGCTGCTAGTCTCTTATTTATTATATATGATCACACTGATCTCTCACTCACTTGAGACCTGTAACCTGCTTCTTTCTCCTCCCTTAAAACCCCTTTGTTATCACTTTTTTCCATAGTTCCCAAACAAACCCCTTAAGGCAAGTCTTCT